>NW_024543384.1:0-196196 GCF_018167655.1 Microtus oregoni
CCCAGCACCCCGAGCACTGAGCACCCAGCACCCCGAGCACTGAGCACCCAGCACCCTGAGCACTGAGCACCCTGAGTACTGAGCACTGAGCACCCTGAGTACTGAGCACCCAGCACCCTGAGTATTGAGCACCCAGCAACCTGAGCACTGAGCACCGAGCACCCTGAGCACTGAGCACCAAGCACCCTGAGTACTGAGCACCCTGAGTACTGAGCACACAGCACCGTGAGCACTGAGCACCCAGCACCCCGAGCACTGAGCACCCAGCACCCTGAGCACTGAGCACCCTGAGTACTGAGCACTGAGCACCCTGACTACTGAGCACTGAGCACCCTGAGTACTGAGCACCCAGCACCCTGAGTACTGAGCACCCAGCACCCTGAGCAATGAGCACCCGGAGTACTGAGCACCCAGCACCCTGAGTACTTAGCACCGAGCACCCTGAGTACTGAGCACCCAGTACCCTGAGCACTGAACACACAGCACCCTGAGTACTGAGCACCCCGAGCATTGAGCACCCAGCACCCTGAGCACTGAGGACCCAGCACCCTGAGTACTGAGCACCCAGCACCCTGAGCACTGAGCACCCAGCACCCTGAGTACTGAGCACCCAGCACCCTGAGCACTGAGCACCCAGCACCCTGAGTAATGAGCACTGAGCACCCAGCACCCCGAGCACTGAGCACTAAGCACCCTGTGTACTGAGCACTGAGTACCAGCACCCCGAGCACTGAGCACCCAGCACCTGAGCACTGAGCACCCTGAGTACTGAGCACCCAGCACCCTGAGCACTGAGCACCCAGCACCCTGAGCACTGAGCACCCAGCACCCAGAGCACTGAGCACCCTGAGTACTGAGCACTGAGCACCCTGAGCACTGAGCACCGAGCACCCTGAGTGCTGAGCACTGAGCACCCTGACCACTGAGCACCCAGCACCCTGAGTACTGAGCACCCCCAGCACCCTGAGCACTGAGGACGGAGCACCCTGAGTACTAAGCACAAAGCACCCTGAGTACTGAGCACCCAGCACCCTGAGCACTGAGCACCCAGCACACTGAGTACTGAGCACCCAGCACCCTGAGTACTGAGCACCCAGCACCCTGAGCACTGAGCACACTGCAACCTGAGTACTGAGCACCCTGAGGACTGAGCACCGATCACCCTGAGCACTGAGCACCCAGCACCCCGAGCACTGAGCACCCAGCACCCTGAGTACTGAGCACCCAGCACCCTGAGCACTGAGCACACTGCAACCTGAGTACTGAGCACCCTGAGGACTGAGCACCGATCACCCTGAGCACTGAGCACCCAGCACCCTGAGTACTGAGCACCCAGCACGCTGAGTACTGAGCACTCAGCACCCTGAGCACTGAGCACCCAGCACCCTGAGTACTGAGCACTGAGCACCCAGCACCCCGAGCACTGAGCATGGAGCACCCCGAGGACTGAGCACCCCGCACCCTGAGCACTGAGCATGGAGCACCCCGAGGACTGAGCACCCCGCACCCTGAGCACTGAACACCCAGCACCTTGAGTACTGAGCACCGAGCACCCCGAGCACTGAGCTCCCAGCACCCTGAGTACTGAGCACCCCGCACCCTGAGCACTGAGCACCCAGCACCCTGAGCACTGAGCACCCAGCACCCCGAGCACTGAGCACCCAGCATCCTGAGTACTGAGCACCCAACACCCAGAGTACTGAGCACCCAGCAGCCTGAGAACTGAGCACCCAGCACCCTGAGTACTGAGCACCCAGCACCCTGAGTACTGAGCACCCAGCACCCTGAGCACTGAGCACTGAGCACGCAGCACCCTGAGCACTGAGCACTGACCACCCAGCACCCCGAGAACTGAGCACCCAGCACCCCGAGCACTGAGCACCCAGCACCCTGAGCACTGAGCACCCAGCACCCTGAGCACTGAGCACCCAGCCCCCTGAGTACTGAGCACCCAGCACCATGAGTACTGAGCACCCAGCACCCTGAGTACTGAGCACTCAGCACCCTGAGTACTGAGCACCGAGCACCCCGAGCACTGAGCTCCCTGCACCCTGAGCACTGAGCACCCCTGAGGACTGAGCACCCAGCAACCTG
Organism: Microtus oregoni; assembly: GCF_018167655.1. Classification (NCBI taxonomy): domain Eukaryota; kingdom Metazoa; phylum Chordata; class Mammalia; order Rodentia; family Cricetidae; genus Microtus; species Microtus oregoni. The sequence goes on from NW_024543384.1 coordinate 2,095, forward strand.
AGCACTGAGCACCCAGCACCCTGAGTACTGAGCACCGATCACCCTGAGCACTGAGCACCCAGCACCCCGAGCACTGAGCACCCAGCACCCTGAGTACTGAGCACCCAGCACCCTGAGCACTGAGCACCCAGCACCCTGAGTACTGAGCACCCTGAGTACTGAGCAACGATCACCCTGAGCACTGAGCACCCAGCACCCTGAGTACTGAGCACCCAGCACCCTGAGTACTGAGCACTCAGCACCCTGAGTACTGAGCACCGAGCACCCCGAGCACTGAGCTCCCTTGCACCCTGAGCACTGAGCACCCTGAGGACTGAGCACCCAGCAACCTGAGCACTGAGAACCCAGCACCCTGAGTACTGAGCACCCAGCACCCTGAGCACTGAGCAGCCAGCACCCTCAGCACTGAGCACCCAGCACACCGAGCACTGAGCACCAAGCACCCTGAGCACTGAGCACCCAGCACCCCGAGTACTGAGCACCGAGCACCCCGAGCTCTGAGCACCCAGCAGCCTGAGTACTGAGCACCCAGTACCCTGAGTACTGAGCACCCCGAGTACTGATCACCCAGCACCCCGAGCACTGAGCACCCAGCACCCTGAGTACTGAGAACAGATCACCCCGAGCACGGAGCACCCAGGACCCCGAGCACTGAGTACTGAGCACCCAGCACCCTGAGTACTGAGCCACCGAGCTCCCCGAGCACTGAGCACCCAGCACCCTGAGCACTGAGCACCCAGCACCCTGAGCACTGAAATCCCAGCACCCTGAGTACTGAGCACCCAGCACGCTGAGTACTGAGCACTCAGCACCCTGAGCACTGAGCACCCAGCACCCTGAGTACTGAGCACTGAGCACCCAGCACCCTGAGCACTGAGCACCCAGCACCCTGAGTACTGAGCACCCAGCACCCTGAGTACTGAGCACCCAGCACCTGAGTACTGAGCACCGAGCACCCTGAGTACTGAGCACCGAGCACCCTGAGTACTGAGCACCCAGCACCCTGAGCACTGAGCACCCAGCACCCTGAGTACTGAGCACCCAGCACCCTGAGTACTGAGCACCCAGCACCCCGAGCACTGAGCACCCAGCACCCTGAGTACTGAGCACCTAGCACCCCGAGCACTGAGCACCCAGCACCCTGAGCACTGAGCACAAAGTACGCTGAGTACTGAGCACCCTGAGTACTGAGCATAGAGGACCCTGAGCACTGAGCACCCAGCACCCTGAGCACTGAGCACCCAGCACCCCGAGAATGAGCACCCAGCACCCTGAGTACTGAGAACCGAGCACCCTGAGTACTGAGCACCCAGCACGCTGAGCACTGAGCACCCAGCACCCCGAGTACTGAGCACCCAGCACCCTGAGCACTGAGCACCCAGCACCACGAGAATGAGCACCCAGCACCCTGAGTACTGAGCACCCAGCACCCTGAGTACTGAGCACCGAGCTCCCCGAGCACTGAGCACCCTGAGTACTGAGCACCCAGCACCCTGAGTACTGAGCACCCAGCACCCTGAGCACTGAGCACACAGCACCCTGAGTACTGAGCACCCAGCACCACGAGCACTGAGCACACAGCACCCTGAGTACTGAGCACCCTGAGGACTGAGCACCGATCACCATGAGCACTGAGAACCCAGCACCCTGAGTACTGAGCACCCAGCACCCTGAGCACTGAGCACCCAGCACCCTGAGTACTGAGCAGAGAGCACCCTGATCACTGAGCACCCAGCACCCTGAGTACTGAGCACCGAGCACCCTGAGCACTGAGCACCCAGCACCCTGAGTACTGAGCACCGAGCACCCCGAGCACTGAGCACCCAGCGCCCCGAGCACTGAGCACTGAGCACCCCGAGTACTGAGCACCCAGCAACCTGAGCACCGAGCACCCAGCACCCCGAGCACTGAGCACCCAGCACCCTGAGCACTGAGCACCCAGCACCCTGAGTACTGAGCACTGAGCTCCCCGAGTACTGAGCACCCACCACCCCGTGCACTGAGCACCGAGGACACCGAGCACTGAGCACCCAGCACCCCGAGCACTGAGCACCCAGCACCCTGAGCACTGAGCACCCAGCACCCTGAGCACTGAGCACCCAGCACCCTGAGCACTAAGCATCCAGCAACCCGAGCACTGAGCACCCAGCACCCCGAGCACTGAGCACCCAGCACCCTGAGTACTGAGCACCCAGCACCCTGAGTACTCAGCACCCAGCACCCTGAGCACTGAGCAACCAGCACCCTGAGTACTGAGCACCCTGCACCCCAAGCACTAAGCACCCTGAGAACTGAGCACCCAGCACCGCAAGCACTGAGCACCCTGAGTACTGAGCACCCAGCACCCTGATTAATGAGCACCCAGCACCCCGAGAACTGAGCACCCAGCACCCTGAGTATTGAGCACCGAGCACCCTGAGTACTGAGCACCCAGCACCCTGAGTACTGAGCACCCAGTGTACTGAGCACCGAGCACCCAGCACCCTGAGTACTGAGCACCCAGCCCCCTGAGCACTGAGCACCCAGCACCCTGAGTACTGAGCACCGAGCACCCTGAGTACTGAGCACCCAGCACCCCGAGCACTGAGCACCCAGCACCCCGAGCACTGAGCACCCAGCACCCTGAGCACTGAGCACCCTGAGTACTGAGCACTGAGCACCCTGAGTACTGAGCACCCAGCACCCTGAGTATTGAGCACCCAGCAACCTGAGCACTGAGCACCGAGCACCCTGAGCACTGAGCACCAAGCACCCTGAGTACTGAGCACCCTGAGTACTGAGCACACAGCACCGTGAGCACTGAGCACCCAGCACCCCGAGCACTGAGCACCCAGCACCCTGAGCACTGAGCACCCTGAGTACTGAGCACTGAGCACCCTGACTACTGAGCACTGAGCACCCTGAGTACTGAGCACCCAGCACCCCGAGTACTGAGCACCCAGCACCCTGAGCAATGAGCACCCGGAGTACTGAGCAGCCAGCACCCTGAGTACTTAGCACCGAGCACCCTGAGTACTGAGCACGGAGTACCCTGAGCACTGAACACACAGCACCCTGAGTACTGAGCACCCCGAGCATTGAGCACCCAGCACCCTGAGCACTGAGGACCCAGCACCCTGAGTACTGAGCACCCAGCACCCTGAGCACTGAGCACCCAGCACCCTGAGTACTGAGCACCCAGCACCCTGAGCACTGAGCACCCAGCACCCTGAGTAATGAGCACTGAGCACCCAGCACCCCGAGCACTGAGCACTAAGCACCCTGTGTACTGAGCACTGAGTACCCAGCACCCCGAGCACTGAGCACCCAGCACCCTGAGCACTGAGCACCCTGAGTACTGAGCACCCAGCACCCTGAGCACTGAGCACCCAGCACCCTGAGCACTGAGCACCCAGCACCCAGAGCACTGAGCACCCTGAGTACTGAGCACTGAGCACCCTGAGCACTGAGCACCGAGCACCCTGAGTGCTGAGCACTGAGCACCCTGACCACTGAGCACCCAGCACCCTGAGTACTGAGCACCCAGCACCCTGAGCACTGAGGACGGAGCACCCTGAGTACTAAGCACAAAGCACCCTGAGTACTGAGCACCCAGCACCCTGAGCACTGAGCACCCAGCACACTGAGTACTGAGCACCCAGCACCCTGAGTACTGAGCACCCAGCACCCTGAGCACTGAGCACACTGCAACCTGAGTACTGAGCACCCTGAGGACTGAGCACCGATCACCCTGAGCACTGAGCACCCAGCACCCCGAGCACTGAGCACCCAGCACCCTGAGTACTGAGCACCCAGCACCCTGAGCACTGAGCACACTGCAACCTGAGTACTGAGCACCCTGAGGACTGAGCACCGATCACCCTGAGCACTGAGCACCCAGCACCCTGAGTACTGAGCACCCAGCACGCTGAGTACTGAGCACTCAGCACCCTGAGCACTGAGCACCCAGCACCCTGAGTACTGAGCACTGAGCACCCAGCACCCCGAGCACTGAGCATGGAGCACCCCGAGGACTGAGCACCCCGCACCCTGAGCACTGAGCATGGAGCACCCCGAGGACTGAGCACCCCGCACCCTGAGCACTGAACACCCAGCACCTTGAGTACTGAGCACCGAGCACCCCGAGCACTGAGCTCCCAGCACCCTGAGTACTGAGCACCCCGCACCCTGAGCACTGAGCACCCAGCACCCTGAGCACTGAGCACCCAGCACCCCGAGCACTGAGCACCCAGCATCCTGAGTACTGAGCACCCAACACCCAGAGTACTGAGCACCCAGCAGCCTGAGAACTGAGCACCCAGCACCCTGAGTACTGAGCACCCAGCACCCTGAGTACTGAGCACCCAGCACCCTGAGCACTGAGCACTGAGCACGCAGCACCCTGAGCACTGAGCACTGACCAACCAGCACCCCGAGAACTGAGCACCCAGCACCCCGAGCACTGAGCACCCAGCACCCTGAGCACTGAGCACCCAGCACCCTGAGCACTGAGCACCCAGCCCCCTGAGTACTGAGCACCCAGCACCATGAGTACTGAGCACCCAGCACCCTGAGTACTGAGCACTCAGCACCCTGAGTACTGAGCACCGAGCACCCCGAGCACTGAGCTCCCTGCACCCTGAGCACTGATCACCCTGAGGACTGAGCACCCAGCAACCTGAGCACTGAGCACCCAGCACCCTGAGTACTGAGCACCGATCACCCTGAGCACTGAGCACCCAGCACCCCGAGCACTGAGCACCCAGCACCCTGAGTACTGAGCACCCAGCACCCTGAGCACTGAGCACCCAGCACCCTGAGTACTGAGCACCCTGAGTACTGAGCAACGATCACCCTGAGCACTGAGCACCCAGCACCCTGAGTACTGAGCACCCAGCACCCTGAGCACTGAGCACCCAGCACCCTGAGCACTGAGCACCCAGCACCCTGAGTTATGAGCACCCAGAACCCTGAGTACTGAGTACAAAGCACCCTGAGCACTGAGCACCCAGCACCCTGAGTACTGAGCACCGAGCACCCTGAGTACTGAGCACCCAGCACCCTGAGTACTGAGCACGCAGCACCCTGAGCACTGAGCACCCAGCACCCTGAGTACTGAGCACCCAGCACCCTGAGTACTGAGCACCCAGCACCCTGAGTACTGAGCACCCAGCACCCTGAGCACTGTGCACCCAGCACCCTGAGTACTGAGCACCGAGCACCCCGAGCACTGAGCAACCAGCACCCTGAGTACTGAGCACTGAGCACCCTGAGTACTAAGCACCGAACACCCTGAGTACTGAGCACCCAGCACCCTGAGGACTGAGCACCCAGCACCCTGAGCACTGAGCACCCAGCACCCTGAGTAATGAGCACCCAGCACCCTGAGTACTGAGCACACAGCACCCCGAGCACTGAGCACCCAGCACCCCGAGCACTGAGCACCCAGCACCCCGAGCACTGAGCACCCAGCACCCTGAGCACTGAGCACCCAGCACCCTGAGCACTGAGCACCCAGCATCCTGAGTACTGAGTACTCAGCACCCTGAGCACTGAGCACCCAGCACCCTGAGTACTGATCACCGAGCACCCCGAGCACTGAGCACCCAGCACCCTGAGTACTGATCACCGAGCACCCCGAGCACTGAGCACCCAGCACCCTGAGTACTGAGCACCCAGCACCCTGAGCACTGAGCACCCAGCACCCCGAGCACTGAGCACCCAGCACCCCGAGCACTGAGCACCCAGCACCCCGAGCACTGAGCACTCAGCACCCCGAGCACTGAGCACCCAGCACCCTGAGCACTGAAAACCCAGCACCCTGAGCACTGAGCACCCAGCACCCTGAGTACTGAGTACTCAGCACCCTGAGCACTGAGCACCCAGCACCCTGAGAACTGATCACCAAGCACCCTGAGCACTGAGCACCCAGCACCCTGAGTACTGATCACCGAGCACCCCGAGCACTGAGCACCCAGCATCCTGAGTACTGAGCACCCAGCACCCTGAGTACTGAGCACCCAGCACCCTGAGTACTGAGCACCCAGCACCCTGAGCACTGAGCACAATGCACGCTGAGTACTGAGCACTGAGCACCCTGAGTACTGACCACCTAGCACCCTGAGTACTGAGCACCCAGCACCCTGAGCACTGAGCAGCCAGCACCCTCAGCACTGAGCACCCACCACCCCGAGCACTGAGAACCCAGCACCCTGAGCACTGAGCACCCAGCACCCCGAGTACTGAGCACACAGCACCCCGAGTACTTAGCACCGAGCACCCCGAGCACTGAGCACCCAGCACCCTGAGTACTGAGCACCCAGTACCCTGAGTACTGAGCTCCCCGAGTACTGAGCACCCAGCACCCCGAGCACTGAGCACCCAGCACCCTGAGTACTGAGAACAGATCACCCTGAGTACTGAGCACCCAGCACCCTGAGTACTGAGCCCCCAGCACCCTGAGTACTGAGCACCCAGCACCCCGAGCACTGAGCACCCAGCACCCCGAGAATGAGCACCCAGCACCCTGAGTACTGAGAACCGAGCACCCTGAGTACTGAGCACCCAGCACCCTGAGTACTGAGCCCCCAGCACCCTGAGTACTGAGCACCCAGCACCCCGAGCACTGAGCACCCAGCACCCTGAGAATGAGCACCCAGCACCCTGAGTACTGAGCACCCAGCACCCCGAGCACGGAGCACCCAGGACCCCGAGCACTGAGTACTGAGCACCCAGCACCCTGAATACTGAGCACCGAGCTGCCCGAGCACTGAGCACCCAGCACCCTGAGCACTGAGCACCCAGCACCCTGAGCACTGAGCACCCAGCACCCTCAGTACTGAGCACCCAGCACGCTGAGTACTGAGCAATCAGCACCCTGAGCACTGAGCACCCAGCACCCTGAGTACTGAGCACTGAGCACCCAGCACCCCGAGCACTGAGCACCCAGCACCCTGTGTACTGAGCACTGAGCACCCTGATTACTAAGCACCCAGCACCCTGAGTACTGAGCACCCAGGACCCTGAGCACTGAGCACCGAGCACCCCGAGCACTGAGCACCCAGCACCCTGAGCACTCAGCACCCATCACCCCGATCACTGAGCACCCAGCACCCTGAGCACTGAGCACCCAGCACCCTGAGCACTGAGCACCCAGCACCCAGAGCACTGAGCACCCAGCACCCTGAGCACTGAGCACCCAGCACCCTGAGTACTGAGCACCCAGCACCCTGAGTACTGAGCACCCTGAGTACTGAGCACCGATCACCCTGAGCACTGAGCACCCAGCACCCTGAGTACTGAGCACCCAGCACCCTGAGCACTGAGCACCCAGCACCCTGAGCATTGAGCACCCAGCACCCTGAGTACTGAGCACCCAGAACCCTGAGTACTGAGTACAAAGCACCCTGAGCACTGAGCACCCAGCACCCTGAGTACTGAGCACGGAGCACCCTGAGTACTGAGCACCCAGCACCCTGAGTACTGAGCACCCAGCACCCTGAGCACTGAGCACACAGCACCCTGAGTACTGAGCACCCAGCACCCTGAGTACTGAGCACTGATCACCCTGAGCACTGAGCACCCAGCACCCCGAGCACTGAGCACCCAGCACCCTGAGTACTGAGCACCTAGCACCCTGAGCACTGAGCACCGAGCACCCTGAGTACTGAACACCCAGCACCCTGAGCACTGAGCACTGAGCACCCAGCACCCTGAGCACTGAGCACTGAGCACCCAGCACCCCGAGCACTGAGCACCCAGCACCCTGAGCACCCAGCACCCTGAGCACTGAGCACCCTGAGCACTGAGCACCCTGAGCACTGAGCACTGAGCACCCAGCACACTGAGTACTGAGCACCCAACACTCTGAGCACTGAGCACCCAGCACGCTGAGTACTGAGCACTGAGCACACAGCACCCTGAGCACTGAGCACCCAGCACCCTGAGCACTGAGCACTGAGCACCCAGCACCCCGAGCACTGAGCACCCAGCACCCTGAGCACCCAGCACCCTGAGCACTGAGCACCCTGAGTACTGAGCACCCAGCACCCTGAGCACTGAGCACACAGCACCCTGAGTACTGAGCACCCTGAGTACTGAGCACCGATCACCCTGAGCACTGAGCACCCAGCACCCTGAGTACTGAGCACACAGCACCCTGAGCACTGAGCACCCAGCACCCTGAGCACTGAGCACCCAGCACCCTGAGTACTGAGCACCCAGAACCCTGAGTACTGAGTACAAAGCACCCTGAGCACTGAGCACACAGCAACATGAGTACTGAGCACCGAGCACCCTGAGTACTGAGCACCCAGCACCCTGAGTACTGAGCACCCAGCACCCTTAGCACTGAGCACCCAGCACCCTGAGTACTGAGCCCCCAGCCCCCTGAGTACTGAGCACCCAGCACCCTGAGTACGGAGCACCCAGCACCCTGAGTACTGAGCACCCAGCACCCTGAGTATTGAGCACCGAGCACCCCGAGCACTGAGCAACCAGCACCCTGAGTACTGAGCACTGAGCACCCTGAGTACTAAGCACCGAACACCCTGAGTACTGAGCACCCAGCACCCTGAGGACTGAGCACCCAGCACCCTGAGCACTGAGCACCCAGCACCCTGAGTAATGAGCACCCAGCACCCTGAGTACTGAGCACCCAGCACCCTGAGCACTGAGCACCCAGCACCCCGAGCACTGAGCACCCAGCACCCTGAGTACTGAGTACTCAGCACCCTGAGCACTGAGCACCCAGCACCCTGAGTACTGATCACCGAGCACCCCGAGCACTGAGCACCCAGCACCCTGAGCACTGAGCACCCAGCACCCTGAATAATGAGCACCCAGCACCCTGAGTACTGATAACCGAGCACCCCGAGCACTGAGCACCCAGCACCCTGAGTACTGAGCACCCAGCACCCTGAATACTGAGCACCCAGCACCCTGAGTACTGAGCACACAGCACCCTGCGCACTGAGCACAAAGCACGCTGAGTACTGAGCACTGAACACCCTGAGTACTGAGCACCGAGGACCCTGAGCACTGAGCACCCAGCACGCTGAGTACTGAGCACTGAGCACCCTGGGTACTGAGCACCTAGCACCCTGAGTACTGAGCACCCAGCACCCTGAGCACTGAGCAGCCAGCACCCTCAGCACTGAGCACCCAGCACACCGAGCACTGAGCACCAAGCACCCTGAGCACTGAGCACCCAGCACCCCGAGTACTGAGCACCGAGCACCCCGAGCTCTGAGCACCCAGCAGCCTGAGTACTGAGCACCCAGTACCCTGAGTACTGAGCACCCCGAGTACTGATCACCCAGCACCCCGAGCACTGAGCACCCAGCACCCTGAGTACTGAGAACAGATCACCCCGAGCACGGAGCACCCAGGACCCCGAGCACTGAGTACTGAGCACCCAGCACCCTGAGTACTGAGCACCGAGCTCCCCGAGCACTGAGCACCCAGCACCCTGAGCACTGAGCACCCAGCACCCTGAGCACTGAAATCCCAGCACCCTGAGTACTGAGCACCCAGCACGCTGAGTACTGAGCACTCAGCACCCTGAGCACTGAGCACCCAGCACCCTGAGTACTGAGCACTGAGCACCCAGCACCCTGAGCACTGAGCACCCAGCACCCTGAGTACTGAGCACCCAGCACCCTGAGTACTGATCACCCAGCACCCTGAGTACTGAGCACCGAGCACCCTGAGTACTGAGCACCGAGCACCCTGAGTACTGAGCACCCAGCACCCTGAGCACTGAGCACCAAGCACCCTGAGTACTGAGCACCCAGCACCCTGAGTACTGAGCACCCAGCACCCCGAGCACTGAGCACCCAGCACCCTGAGTACTGAGCACCTAGCACCCCGAGCACTGAGCACCCAGCACCCTGAGCACTGAGCACAAAGTACGCTGAGTACTGAGCACCCTGAGTACTGAGCATAGAGGACCCTGAGCACTGAGCACCCATCACCCTGAGCACTGAGCACCCAGCACCCCGAGAATGAGCACCCAGCACCCTGAGTACTGAGAACCGAGCACCCTGAGTACTGAGCACCCAGCACGCTGAGCACTGAGCACCCAGCACCCCGAGTACTGAGCACCCAGCACCCCGAGCACTGAGCACCCAGCACCACGAGAATGAGCACCCAGCACCCTGAGTACTGAGCACCCAGCACCCTGAGTACTGAGCACCGAGCTCCCCGAGCACTGAGCACCCTGAGTACTGAGCACCCAGCACCCTGAGTACTGAGCACCCAGCACCCTGAGCACTGAGCACACAGCACCCTGAGTACTGAGCACCCAGCACCACGAGCACTGAGCACACAGCACCCTGAGTACTGAGCACCCTGAGGACTGAGCACCGATCACCATGAGCACTGAGAACCCAGCACCCTGAGTACTGAGCACCCAGCACCCTGAGCACTGAGCACCCAGCACCCTGAGTACTGAGCAGAGAGCACCCTGATCACTGAGCACCAAGCACCCTGAGTACTGAGCACGCAGCACCCTGAGTACTGAGCACCGAGCACCCCGAGTACTGAGCACCCAGCACCCTGAGCACTCAGCACCCAGCACACCGAGCACTAAGCACCCAGCACCCTGAGTACTGAGCTCCCAGCACCCCGAGCCCTGAGCACCCAGCACCCTGAGTACTGAGCACCCTGAGTACTGAGCACCGATCACCCTGAGCACTGAGCACCCAACACCCTGAGTACTGAGCACCCACCGTACTGAGCACTGAGCACACTGAGCACTGAGCACCCAGCACCCTGAGTACTGAGCACCGAGCACCCTGAGCACTGAGCACCCAGCACCCTGAGTACTGAGCACCGAGCACCCCGAGCAGTGAGCACCCAGCGCCCCGAGCACTGAGCACTGAGCACCCCGAGTACTGAGCACCCAGCAACCTGAGCACCGAGCACCCAGCACCCCGAGCACTGAGCACCCAGCACCCTGAGCACTGAGCACCCAGCACCCTGAGTACTGAGCACTGAGCTCCCCGAGTACTGAGCACCCACCACCCCGTGCACTGAGCACCGAGGACACCGAGCACTGAGCACCCAGCACCCCGAGCACTGAGCACCCAGCACCCTGAGCACTGAGCACCCAGCACCCTGAGAACTGAGCACCCAGCACCCTGAGCACTAAGCATCCAGCAACCCGAGCACTGAGCACCCAGCACCCCGAGCACTGAGCACCCAGCACCCTGAGTACTGAGCACCCAGCACCCTGAGTACTCAGCACCCAGCACCCTGAGCACTGAGCAACCAGCACCCTGAGTACTGAGCACCCTGCACCCCAAGCACTAAGCACCCTGAGAACTGAGCACCCAGCACCGCAAGCACTGAGCACCCTGAGTACTGAGCACCCAGCACCCTGATTAATGAGCACCCAGCACCCCGAGAACTGAGCACCCAGCACCCTGAGTATTGAGCACCGAGCACCCTGAGTACTGAGCACCCAGCACCCTGAGTACTGAGCACCCAGTGTACTGAGCACCGAGCACCCAGCACCCTGAGTACTGAGCACCCAGCCCCCTGAGCACTGAGCACCCAGCACCCTGAGTACTGAGCACCGAGCACCCTGAGTACTGAGCACCCAGCACCCCGAGCACTGAGCACCCAGCACCCCGAGCACTGAGCACCCAGCACCCTGAGCACTGAGCACCCTGAGTACTGAGCACTGAGCACCCTGAGTACTGAGCACCCAGCACCCTGAGTATTGAGCACCCAGCAACCTGAGCACTGAGCACCGAGCACCCTGAGCACTGAGCACCAAGCACCCTGAGTACTGAGCACCCTGAGTACTGAGCACACAGCACCGTGAGCACTGAGCACCCAGCACCCCGAGCACTGAGCACCCAGCACCCTGAGCACTGAGCACCCTGAGTACTGAGCACTGAGCACCCTGACTACTGAGCACTGAGCACCCTGAGTACTGAGCACCCAGCACCCTGAGTACTGAGCACCCAGCACCCTGAGCAATGAGCACCCGGAGTACTGAGCACCCAGCACCCTGAGTACTTAGCACCGAGCACCCTGAGTACTGAGCACCCAGTACCCTGAGCACTGAACACACAGCACCCTGAGTACTGAGCACCCCGAGCATTGAGCACCCAGCACCCTGAGCACTGAGGACCCAGCACCCTGAGTACTGAGCACCCAGCACCCTGAGCACTGAGCACCCAGCACCCTGAGTACTGAGCACCCAGCACCCTGAGCACTGAGCACCCAGCACCCTGAGTAATGAGCACTGAGCACCCAGCACCCCGAGCACTGAGCACTAAGCACCCTGTGTACTGAGCACTGAGTACCCAGCACCCCGAGCACTGAGCACCCAGCACCCTGAGCACTGAGCACCCTGAGTATTGAGCACCCAGCACCCTGAGCACTGAGCACCCAGCACCCTGAGCACTGAGCACCCAGCACCCAGAGCACTGAGCACCCTGAGTACTGAGCACTGAGCACCCTGAGCACTGAGCACCGAGCACCCTGAGTGCTGAGCACTGAGCACCCTGACCACTGAGCACCCAGCACCCTGAGTACTGAGCACCCAGCACCCTGAGCACTGAGGACGGAGCACCCTGAGTACTAAGCACAAAGCACCCTGAGTACTGAGCACCCAGCACCCTGAGCACTGAGCACCCAGCACACTGAGTACTGAGCACTGAGCACCCTGAGTACTGAGCACCGAGCACCCTGAGCACTGAGCACCCAGCACGCTGAGTACTGAGCACTGAGCACCCTGATTAATGAGCACCCAGCACCCCGAGAACTGAGCACCCAGCACCCTGAGTATTGAGCACCGAGCACCCTGAGTACTGAGCACCCAGCACCCTGAGTACTGAGCACCCAGTGTACTGAGCACCGAGCACCCAGCACCCTGAGTACTGAGCACCCAGCACCCTGAGCACCGAGCACCCAGCACCCTGAGTACTGAGCACCGAGCACCCTGAGTACTGAGCACCCAGCACCCCGAGCACTGAGCACCCAGCACCCCGAGCACTGAGCACCCAGCACACCGAGCACTCAGCACCCAGCACCGCGAGCACTGAGCACCCAGCACACCGAGCACTGAGCACCCAGCACCCCGAGCACCGAGCACCATGAGTACTAAGCACCGAGCACCCTGAGCACTGAGCACCCAGCACCCTGAGCACTGAGCACCCAGCACCCTGAGTACTGAGCCCCCAGCACCCCGAGCACTGAGCACCCAGCACCGTGAGTACTGAGCACCCAGCACCCTGAGCACTGAGCACCGAGCACCCTGAGCACTGAGCACCCAGCACCCTGAGGACTGAGTACCCAGCACCCCGAGCACTGAGCACCCAGCACCCTGAGCACTGAGCACCCTGATTACTGAGCACTGAGCACCCTGAGTACTGAGCACCCAGAACCCTGAGTATTGAGCACCCAGCAACCTGAGCACTGAGCACCAATCACCCTGAGCACTGAGCACCCAGCACCCTGAGCACTGAGCACCCAGCACCCTGAGCACTTAGCACCCTGAGGACTGAGCACCCAGCACCCTGAGTACTGAGCACCCAGCACCCTGAGTACTGAGCACCCAGCATCCTGAGTACTGAGCACCCTGAGTACTGAGCACCCAGCATCCTGAGTACTGTGCAACCTGAGTACTGAGCACCCAGCAACCTGAGTACTTAGCACCCAGCAACTGAGCACTTAGCACCCAGCACCCTGAGTACTGAGCACCGAGCACTCCGAGTACTGAGCACCCAGCACCCCGAGCACTGAGCACCCAGCACCCTGAGCACTGAGCACCCAGCACCCCAAGCACTGAGCACCCAGCACCCTGAGTACTGAGTACTGAGCACCCTGAGTACTGAGCACCCAGCATCCTGAGCACTGAGCACCCGGCACCCTGAGTACTGAGCACCGACCACCCCGAGCACTGAGCACGCAGCACCCTGAGTACTGAGCACCCAGCACTAAAAGTACTGAGCACCGAGCATCCTGAGCACTGAGCACCGAGCACCCCGAGCACTGAGCACCCAGCACCCTGAGTACTGAGCACCCAGCAAAAAGTGTACTGAGCAGCGAGCACCCTGAGCACTGAGCACCCAGCACCCTGAGTAATGAGCACCCAGCACCCCGAGTACTGAGCACCCAGCACCCCGAGCACTGAGCACCCAGCACCCTGAGTACTGAGCACCCAGCACCCTGAGCACTGAGCACAAAGCACACTGAGTACTGAGCACCCTGAGTACTGAGCATAGAGGACCCTGAGCACTGAGCACCCAGCACCCTGAACACTGAGCACCCAGCACACCGAGAATGAGCACCCATCACTCTGAGTACTGAGAACCGAGCACCCTGAGTACTGAGCACGCAGCACGCTGAGCACTGAGCACCCAGCACCCCGAGTACTGAGCACCCAGCACCCCGAGCACTGAGCACCCAGCACCACGAGAATGAGCAGCCAGCACCCTGAGTACTGAGCACCCAGCACCCTGAGTACTGAGCACCCTGAGTACTGTGCACCGATCACCCTGAGCACTGAGCACCCAGCACCCTGAGTACTGAGCACCGAGCACCCTGAGCACTGAGCACCCAGCACCCTGAGTACTGAGCACCGAGCACCCCGAGCACTGAGCACCCAGCGCCCCGAGCACTGAGCACCCAGCACCCCGAGCACTGAGCACCCAGCACCCGTAGCACTGAGGACCCAGCACCCCGAGCAATGAGCACCCAGCACCCTGAGTACTGAGCACCCAGCACCCCGAGTACTGAGCACCCAGCAACCTGAGCACCGAGCACCCAGCACCCCGAGCACTGAGCACCCAGCACCCTGAGCACTGAGCACCCAGCACTCTGAGTACTGAGCACTGAGCTCCCCGAGTACTGAGCACCCACCACCCCGAGCACTGAGCACCGAGGACACCGAGCACTGAGCACCCAGCACCCCGAGCACTGAGCACCCAGCACCCTGAGCACTGAGCACCCAGCACCCTGAGCACTGAGCACCCAGCACCCCGAGCACTAAGCACCCAGCAACCCGAGCACTGAGCACCCAGCACCCCGAGCACTGAGCACACAGCACCCTGAGTACTGATCACCCAGCACCCTGAGTACTCAGCACCCAGCACCCTGAGCACTGAGCAACCAGCACCCTGAGTACTGAGCACCCTTCACCCCAAGCACTGAGCACCCTGAGAACTGAGCACCCAGCACCCCAAGCACTGAGAACCCTGAGTACTGAGCACCCAGCACCCTGATTAATGAGCACCCAGCACCCCGAGAACTGAGCACCCAGCACCCTGAGTATTGAGCACCGAGCACCCTGAGTACTGAGCACCCAGCACCCTGAGTACTGAGCACCCAGTGTACTGAGCACAGAGCACCCAGCACCCTGAGTACTGAGCACCCAGCACCCTGAGCACTGAGCACCCAGCACCCTGAGTACTGAGCACCGAGCACCCTGAGTACTGAGCAACCAGCACCCCGAGCACTGAGCACCCAGCACCCCGAGCACTGAGCACCCAGCACCACGAGAATGAGCACCCAGCACCCTGAGTACTGAGCACCCAGCACCCTGAGTACTGAGCACCGAGCTCCCCGAGCACTGAGCACCCTGAGTACTGAGCACCCAGCACCCTGAGTACTGAGCACCCAGCACCCTGAGCACTGAGCACACAGCACCCTGAGTACTGAGCACCCAGCACCACGAGCACTGAGCACACAGCACCCTGAGTACTGAGCACCCTGAGGACTGAGCACCGATCACCATGAGCACTGAGAACCCAGCACCCTGAGTACTGAGCACCCAGCACCCTGAGCACTGAGCACCCAGCACCCTGAGTACTGAGCAGAGAGCACCCTGATCACTGAGCACCCAGCACCCTGAGTACTGAGCACGCAGCACCCTGAGTACTGAGCACCGAGCACCCCGAGTACTGAGCACCCAGCACCCTGAGCACTCAGCACCCAGCACACCGAGCACTGAGCACCCAGCACCCTGAGTACTGAGCTCCCAGCACCCCGAGCCCTGAGCACCCAGCACCCTGAGTACTGAGCACCCTGAGTACTGAGCACCGATCACCCTGAGCACTGAGCACCCAACACCCTGAGTACTGAGCACCCACCGTACTGAGCACTGAGCACACTGAGCACTGAGCACCCAGCACCCTGAGTACTGAGCACCGAGCACCCTGAGCACTGAGCACCCAGCACCCTGAGTACTGAGCACCGAGCACCCCGAGCACTGAGCACCCAGCGCCCCGAGCACTGAGCACTGAGCACCCCGAGTACTGAGCACCCAGCAACCTGAGCACCGAGCACCCAGCACCCCGAGCACTGAGCACCCAGCACCCTGAGCACTGAGCACCCAGCACCCTGAGTACTGAGCACTGAGCTCCCCGAGTACTGAGCACCCACCACCCCGTGCACTGAGCACCGAGGACACCGAGCACTGAGCACCCAGCACCCCGAGCACTGAGCACCCAGCACCCTGAGCACTGAGCACCCAGCACCCTGAGCACTGAGCACCCAGCACCCTGAGCACTAAGCATCCAGCAACCCGAGCACTGAGCACCCAGCACCCCGAGCACTGAGCACCCAGCACCCTGAGTACTGAGCACCCAGCACCCTGAGTACTCAGCACCCAGCACCCTGAGCACTGAGCAACCAGCACCCTGAGTACTGAGCACCCTGCACCCCAAGCACTAAGCACCCTGAGAACTGAGCACCCAGCACCGCAAGCACTGAGCACCCTGAGTACTGAGCACCCAGCACCCTGATTAATGAGCACCCAGCACCCCGAGAACTGAGCACCAAGCACCCTGAGTATTGAGCACCGAGCACCCTGAGTACTGAGCACCCAGCACCCTGAGTACTGAGCACCCAGTGTACTGAGCACCGAGCACCCAGCACCCTGAGTACTGAGCACCCAGCCCCCTGAGCACTGAGCACCCAGCACCCTGAGTACTGAGCACCGAGCACCCTGAGTACTGAGCACCCAGCACCCCGAGCACTGAGCACCCAGCACCCCGAGCACTGAGCACCCAGCACCCTGAGCACTGAGCACCCTGAGTACTGAGCACTGAGCACCCTGAGTACTGAGCACCCAGCACCCTGAGTATTGAGCACCCAGCAACCTGAGCACTGAGCACCGAGCACCCTGAGCACTGAGCACCAAGCACCCTGAGTACTGAGCACCCTGAGTACTGAGCACACAGCACCGTGAGCACTGAGCACCCAGCACCCCGAGCACTGAGCACCCAGCACCCTGAGCACTGAGCACCCTGAGTACTGAGCACTGAGCACCCTGACTACTGAGCACTGAGCACCCTGAGTACTGAGCACCCAGCACCCTGAGTACTGAGCACCCAGCACCCTGAGCAATGAGCACCCGGAGTACTGAGCACCCAGCACCCTGAGTACTTAGCACCGAGCACCCTGAGTACTGAGCACCCAGTACCCTGAGCACTGAACACACAGCACCCTGAGTACTGAGCACCCCGAGCATTGAGCACCCAGCACCCTGAGCACTGAGGACCCAGCACCCTGAGTACTGAGCACCCAGCACCCTGAGCACTGAGCACCCAGCACCCTGAGTACTGAGCACCCAGCACCCTGAGCACTGAGCACCCAGCACCCTGAGTAATGAGCACTGAGCACCCAGCACCCCGAGCACTGAGCACTAAGCACCCTGTGTACTGAGCACTGAGTACCCAGCACCCCGAGCACTGAGCACCCAGCACCCTGAGCACTGAGCACCCTGAGTACTGAGCACCCAGCACCCTGAGCACTGAGCACCCAGCACCCTGAGCACTGAGCACCCAGCACCCAGAGCACTGAGCACCCTGAGTACTGAGCACTGAGCACCCTGAGCACTGAGCACCGAGCACCCTGAGTGCTGAGCACTGAGCACCCTGACCACTGAGCACCCAGCACCCTGAGTACTGAGCACCCAGCACCCTGAGCACTGAGGACGGAGCACCCTGAGTACTAAGCACAAAGCACCCTGAGTACTGAGCACCCAGCACCCTGAGCACTGAGCACCCAGCACACTGAGTACTGAGCACTGAGCACCCTGAGTACTGAGCACCGAGCACCCTGAGCACTGAGCACCCAGCACGCTGAGTACTGAGCACTGAGCACCCTGATTAATGAGCACCCAGCACCCCGAGAACTGAGCACCCAGCACAATGAGTATTGAGCACCGAGCACCCTGAGTACTGAGCACCCAGCACCCTGAGTACTGAGCACCCAGTGTACTGAGCACCGAGCACCCAGCACCCTGAGTACTGAGCACCCAGCACCCTGAGCACCGAGCACCCAGCACCCTGAGTACTGAGCACCGAGCACCCTGAGTACTGAGCACCCAGCACCACGAGCACTGAGCACCCAGCACCCCGAGCACTGAGCACCCAGCACACCGAGCACTCAGCACCCAGCACCGCGAGCACTGAGCACCCAGCACCCCGAGCACTGAGCACCCAGCACCACGAGAATGAGCACCCAGCACCCTGAGTACTGAGCACCCAGCACCCTGAGTACTGAGCACCGAGCTCCCCGAGCACTGAGCACCCTGAGTACTGAGCACCCAGCACCCTGAGTACTGAGCACCCAGCACCCTGAGCACTGAGCACACAGCACCCTGAGTACTGAGCACCCAGCACCACGAGCACTGAGCACACAGCACCCTGAGTACTGAGCACCCTGAGGACTGAGCACCGATCACCATGAGCACTGAGAACCCAGCACCCTGAGTACTGAGCACCCAGCACCCTGAGCACTGAGCACCCAGCACCCTGAGTACTGAGCAGAGAGCACCCTGATCACTGAGCACCCAGCACCCTGAGTACTGAGCACGCAGCACCCTGAGTACTGAGCACCGAGCACCCCGAGTACTGAGCACCCAGCACCCTGAGCACTCAGCACCCAGCACACCGAGCACTGAGCACCCAGCACCCTGAGTACTGAGCTCCCAGCACCCCGAGCCCTGAGCACCCAGCACCCTGAGTACTGAGCACCCTGAGTACTGAGCACCGATCACCCTGAGCACTGAGCACCCAACACCCTGAGTACTGAGCACCCACCGTACTGAGCACTGAGCACACTGAGCACTGAGCACCCAGCACCCTGAGTACTGAGCACCGAGCACCCTGAGCACTGAGCACCCAGCACCCTGAGTACTGAGCACCGAGCACCCCGAGCACTGAGCACCCAGCGCCCCGAGCACTGAGCACTGAGCACCCCGAGTACTGAGCACCCAGCAACCTGAGCACCGAGCACCCAGCACCCCGAGCACTGAGCACCCAGCACCCTGAGCACTGAGCACCCAGCACCCTGAGTACTGAGCACTGAGCTCCCCGAGTACTGAGCACCCACCACCCCGTGCACTGAGCACCGAGGACACCGAGCACTGAGCACCCAGCACCCCGAGCACTGAGCACCCAGCACCCTGAGCACTGAGCACCCAGCACCCTGAGCACTGAGCACCCAGCACCCTGAGCACTAAGCATCCAGCAACCCGAGCACTGAGCACCCAGCACCCCGAGCACTGAGCACCCAGCACCCTGAGTACTGAGCACCCAGCACCCTGAGTACTCAGCACCCAGCACCCTGAGCACTGAGCAACCAGCACCCTGAGTACTGAGCACCCTGCACCCCAAGCACTAAGCACCCTGAGAACTGAGCACCCAGCACCGCAAGCACTGAGCACCCTGAGTACTGAGCACCCAGCACCCTGATTAATGAGCACCCAGCACCCCGAGAACTGAGCACCCAGCACCCTGAGTATTGAGCACCGAGCACCCTGAGTACTGAGCACCCAGCACCCTGAGTACTGAGCACCCAGTGTACTGAGCACCGAGCACCCAGCACCCTGAGTACTGAGCACCCAGCCCCCTGAGCACTGAGCACCCAGCACCCTGAGTACTGAGCACCGAGCACCCTGAGTACTGAGCACCCAGCACCCCGAGCACTGAGCACCCAGCACCCCGAGCACTGAGCACCCAGCACCCTGAGCACTGAGCACCCTGAGTACTGAGCACTGAGCACCCTGAGTACTTAGCACCCAGCACCCTGAGTATTGAGCACCCAGCAACCTGAGCACTGAGCACCGAGCACCCTGAGCACTGAGCACCAAGCACCCTGAGTACTGAGCACCCTGAGTACTGAGCACACAGCACCGTGAGCACTGAGCACCCAGCACCCCGAGCACTGAGCACCCAGCACCCTGAGCACTGAGCACCCTGAGTACTGAGCACTGAGCACCCTGACTACTGAGCACTGAGCACCCTGAGTACTGAGCACCCAGCACCCTGAGTACTGAGCACCCAGCACCCTGAGCAATGAGCACCCGGAGTACTGAGCACCCAGCACCCTGAGTACTTAGCACCGAGCACCCTGAGTACTGAGCACCCAGTACCCTGAGCACTGAACACACAGCACCCTGAGTACTGAGCACCCCGAGCATTGAGCACCCAGCACCCTGAGCACTGAGGACCCAGCACCCTGAGTACTGAGCACCCAGCACCCTGAGCACTGAGCACCCAGCACCCTGAGTACTGAGCACCCAGCACCCTGAGCACTGAGCACCCAGCACCCTGAGTAATGAGCACTGAGCACCCAGCACCCCGAGCACTGAGCACTAAGCACCCTGTGTACTGAGCACTGAGTACCCAGCACCCCGAGCACTGAGCACCCAGCACCCTGAGCACTGAGCACCCTGAGTACTGAGCACCCAGCACCCTGAGCACTGAGCACCCAGCACCCTGAGCACTGAGCACCCAGCACCCAGAGCACTGAGCACCCTGAGTACTGAGCACTGAGCACCCTGAGCACTGAGCACCGAGCACCCTGAGTGCTGAGCACTGAGCACCCTGACCACTGAGCACCCAGCACCCTGAGTACTGAGCACCCAGCACCCTGAGCACTGAGGACGGAGCACCCTGAGTACTAAGCACAAAGCACCCTGAGTACTGAGCACCCAGCACCCTGAGCACTGAGCACCCAGCACACTGAGTACTGAGCACTGAGCACCCTGAGCACTGAGCACCGAGCACCCTGAGTGCTGAGCACTGAGCACCCTGATTAATGAGCACCCAGCACCCCGAGAACTGAGCACCCAGCACCCTGAGTATTGAGCACCGAGCACCCTGAGTACTGAGCACCCAGCACCCTGAGTACTGAGCACCCAGTGTACTGAGCACCGAGCACCCAGCACCCTGAGTACTGAGCACCCAGCACCCTGAGCACCGAGCACCCAGCACCCTGAGTACTGAGCACCGAGCACCCTGAGTACTGAGCACCCAGCACCCCGAGCACTGAGCACCCAGCACCCCGAGCACTGAGCACCCAGCACACCGAGCACTCAGCACCCAGCACCGCGAGCACTGAGCACCCAGCACACCGAGCACTGAGCACCCAGCACCCCGAGCACCGAGCACCATGAGTACTAAGCACCGAGCACCCTGAGCACTGAGCACCCAGCACCCTGAGCACTGAGCACCCAGCACCCTGAGTACTGAGCCCCCAGCACCCCGAGCACTGAGCACCCAGCACCGTGAGTACTGAGCACCCAGCACCCTGAGCACTGAGCACCGAGCACCCTGAGCACTGAGCACCCAGCACCCTGAGGACTGAGTACCCAGCACCCCGAGCACTGAGCACCCAGCACCCTGAGCACTGAGCACCCTGATTACTGAGCACTGAGCACCCTGAGTACTGAGCACCCAGAACCCTGAGTATTGAGCACCCAGCAACCTGAGCACTGAGCACCAATCACCCTGAGCACTGAGCACCCAGCACCCTGAGCACTGAGCACCCAGCACCCTGAGCACTTAGCACCCTGAGGACTGAGCACCCAGCACCCTGAGTACTGAGCACCCAGCACCCTGAGTACTGAGCACCCAGCATCCTGAGTACTGAGCACCCTGAGTACTGAGCACCCAGCATCCTGAGTACTGTGCAACCTGAGTACTGAGCACCCAGAAACCTGAGTACTTAGCACCCAGCAACTGAGCACTTAGCACCCAGCACCCTGAGTACTGAGCACCGAGCACTCCGAGTACTGAGCACCCAGCACCCCGAGCACTGAGCACCCAGCACCCTGAGCACTGAGCACCCAGCACCCCAAGCACTGAGCACCCAGCACCCTGAGTACTGAGTACTGAGCACCCTGAGTACTGAGCACCCAGCATCCTGAGCACTGAGCACCCGGCACCCTGAGTACTGAGCACCGACCACCCCGAGCACTGAGCACGCAGCACCCTGAGTACTGAGCACCCAGCACTAAAAGTACTGAGCACCGAGCATCCTGAGCACTGAGCACCGAGCACCCCGAGCACTGAGCACCCAGCACCCTGAGTACTGAGCACCCAGCAAAAAGTGTACTGAGCAGCGAGCACCCTGAGCACTGAGCACCCAGCACCCTGAGTAATGAGCACCCAGCACCCCGAGTACTGAGCACCCAGCACCCCGAGCACTGAGCACCCAGCACCCTGAGTACTGAGCACCCAGCACCCTGAGCACTGAGCACAAAGCACACTGAGTACTGAGCACCCTGAGTACTGAGCATAGAGGACCCTGAGCACTGAGCACCCAGCACCCTGAGCACTGAGCACCCAGCACACCGAGAATGAGCACCCAACACTCTGAGTACTGAGAACCGAGCACCCTGAGTACTGAGCACGCAGCACGCTGAGCACTGAGCACCCAGCACCCCGAGTACTGAGCACCCAGCACCCCGAGCACTGAGCACCCAGCACCACGAGAATGAGCAGCCAGCACCCTGAGTACTGAGCACCCAGCACCCTGAGTACTGAGCACCCTGAGTACTGTGCACCGATCACCCTGAGCACTGAGCACCCAGCACCCTGAGTACTGAGCACCGAGCACCCTGAGCACTGAGCACCCAGCACCCTGAGTACTGAGCACCGAGCACCCCGAGCACTGAGCACCCAGCGCCCCGAGCACTGAGCACCCAGCACCCCGAGCACTGAGCACCCAGCACCCGTAGCACTGAGGACCCAGCACCCCGAGCAATGAGCACCCAGCACCCTGAGTACTGAGCACCCAGCACCCCGAGTACTGAGCACCCAGCAACCTGAGCACCGAGCACCCAGCACCCAGAGCACTGAGCACCCAGCACCCTGAGCACTGAGCACCCAGCACTCTGAGTACTGAGCACTGAGCTCCCCGAGTACTGAGCACCCACCACCCCGAGCACTGAGCACCGAGGACACCGAGCACTGAGCACCCAGCACCCCGAGCACTGAGCACCCAGCACCCTGAGCACTGAGCACCCAGCACCCTGAGCACTGAGCACCCAGCACCCCGAGCACTAAGCACCCAGCAACCCGAGCACTGAGCACCCAGCACCCCGAGCACTGAGCACACAGCACCCTGAGTACTGATCACCCAGCACCCTGAGTACTCAGCACCCAGCACCCTGAGCACTGAGCAACCAGCACCCTGAGTACTGAGCACCCTTCACCCCAAGCACTGAGCACCCTGAGAACTGAGCACCCAGCACCCCAAGCACTGAGAACCCTGAGTACTGAGCACCCAGCACCCTGATTAATGAGCACCCAGCACCCCGAGAACTGAGCACCCAGCACCCTGAGTATTGAGCACCGAGCACCCTGAGTACTGAGCACCCAGCACCCTGAGTACTGAGCACCCAGTGTACTGAGCACAGAGCACCCAGCACCCTGAGTACTGAGCACCCAGCACCCTGAGCACTGAGCACCCAGCACCCTGAGTACTGAGCACCGAGCACCCTGAGTACTGAGCAACCAGCACCCCAAGCACTGAGCACCCAGCACCCCGAGCACTGAGCACCCAGCACCCTGAGCACTGAGCACCCTGAGTACTGAGCACAGAGCACCCTGAGTACTGAGCACCCAGCACCCTGAGTATTGAGCACCCAGCAACCTGAGCACTGAGCACCAAGCACCCTGAGCACTGAGCACCAAGCACCCTGAGTACTGAGCACCCTGAGTACTGAGCACACAGCACCGTGAGCACTGAGCACCCAGCACCCCGAGCACTGAGCACCCAGCACCCTGAGCACTGAGCACCCTGAGTACTGAGCACTGAACACCCTGAGTACTGAGCACCCAGCACCCTGAGTACTGAGCACCCAGCACCCTGAGCAATGAGCACCCGGAGTACTGAGCACCCAGCACCCTGAGTACTAAGCACCGAGCACCCTGAGTACTGAGCACCCAGTACCCTGAGCACTGAACACACAGCACCCTGAGTACTGAGCACCCTGAGCATTGAGCACCCAGCACCCTGAGCACTGAGGACCCAGCACCCTGAGTACTGAGCACCCAGCACCCTGAGCACTGAGCACCCAGCACCCTGAGTACTGAGCACCCAGCACCCTGAGCACTGAGCACTCTGAGTAATGAGCACTGAGCACCCAGCACCCCGAGCACTGAGCACTCAGCACCCTGTGTACTGAGCACTGAGTACCCAGCACCCCGAGCACTGAGCACCCAGCACCCTGAGCACTGAGCACCCTGAGTACTGAGCACCCAGCACCCTGAGCACTGAGCACCCAGCACCCTGAGCACTGAGCACCCAGCACCCAGAGCACTGAGCACCCTGAGTACTGAGCACTGAGCACCCTGATCACTGAGCACCGAGCACCCTGAGTGCTGAGCACTGAGCACCCTGACCACTGAGCACCCAGCACCCTGAGTACTGAGCACCCAGCACCCTGAGCACTGAGGACCGAGCACCCTGAGTACTAAGCACAAAGCACCCTGAGTACTGAGCACCCAGCACCCTGAGCACTGAGCACCCAGCACACTGAGTACTGAGCACTGAGCACCCTGAGTACTGAGCACCGAGCACCCTGAGCACTGAGCACCCAGCACGCTGAGTACTGAGCACTGAGCACCCTGATTAATGAGCACCCGGCACCCCGAGAACTGAGCACCCAGCACCCTGAGTATTGAGCACCGAGCACCCTGAGTACTGAGCACCCAGCACCCTGAGTACTGAGCACCCAGTGTACTGAGCACCGAGCACCCAGCTTCCTGAGTACTGAGCACCCAGCACCCTGAGCACTGAGCACCCAGCGCCCTGAGTACTGAGCACCGAGCACCCTGAGTACTGAGCACCCAGCACCCCGAGCACTGAGCACCCAGCACCCCGAGCACTGAGCACCCAGCACACCGAGCACTCAGCACCCAGCACCCCGAGCACTGAGCACCCAGCACACCGAGCACTGAGCACCCAGCACCCCGAGCACCGAGCACCATGAGTACTAAGCACCGAGCACCCTGAGCACTGAGCACCCAGCACCCTGAGCACTGAGCACCCAGCACCCTGAGTACTGAGCCCCCAGCACCCCGAGCACTGAGCACCCAGCACCGTGAGTACTGAGCACCCAGCACCCTGAGCACTGAGCACCGAGCACCCTGAGCACTGAGCACCCAGCACCCTGAGGACTGAGTACCCAGCACCCCGAGCACTGAGCACCCAGCACCCTGAACACTGAGCTCCCTGATTACTGAGCACTGAGCACCCTGAGTACTGAGCACCCAGCACCCTGAGTATTGAGCACCCAGCAACCTGAGCACTGAGCACCGAGCACCCTGAGCACAGAGCACCCAGCACCCTGAGCACTGAGCACCCAGCACCCTGAGCACTGAGCACCCTGAGTACTGAGCACAGAGCACCCTGAGTACTGAGCACCCAGCACCCTGAGTATTGAGCACCCAGCAACCTGAGCACTGAGCACCAAGCACCCTGAGCACTGAGCACCAAGCACCCTGAGTACTGAGCACCCTGAGTACTGAGCACACAGCACCGTGAGCACTGAGCACCCAGCACCCCGAGCACTGAGCACCCAGCACCCTGAGCACTGAGCACCCTGAGTACTGAGCACTGAACACCCTGAGTACTGAGCACCCAGCACCCTGAGTACTGAGCACCCAGCACCCTGAGCAATGAGCACCCGGAGTACTGAGCACCCAGCACCCTGAGTACTAAGCACCGAGCACCCTGAGTACTGAGCACCCAGTACCCTGAGCACTGAACACACAGCACCCTGAGTACTGAGCACCCTGAGCATTGAGCACCCAGCACCCTGAGCACTGAGGACCCAGCACCCTGAGTACTGAGCACCCAGCACCCCGAGCACTGAGCACCCAGCACCCCGAGCACTGAGCACCCAGCACACCGAGCACTCAGCACCCAGCACCCCGAGCACTGAGCACCCAGCACACCGATCACTGAGCACCCAGCACCCCGAGCACCGAGCACCATGAGTACTAAGCACCGAGCACCCTGAGCACTGAGCACCCAGCACCCTGAGCACTGAGCACCCAGCACCCTGAGTACTGAGCCCCCAGCACCCCGAGCACTGAGCACCCAGCACCGTGAGTACTGAGCACCCAGCACCCTGAGCACTGAGCACCGAGCACCCTGAGCACTGAGCACCCAGCACCCTGAGGACTGAGTACCCAGCACCCCGAGCACTGAGCACCCAGCACCCTGAACACTGAGCTCCCTGATTACTGAGCACTGAGCACCCTGAGTACTGAGCACCCAGCACCCTGAGTATTGAGCACCCAGCAACCTGAGCACTGAGCACCGAGCACCCTGAGCACAGAGCACCCAGCACCCTGAGCACTGAGCACCCAGCACCCTGAGCACTGAGCACCCTGAGTACTGAGCACAGAGCACCCTGAGTACTGAGCACCCAGCACCCTGAGTATTGAGCACCCAGCAACCTGAGCACTGAGCACCAAGCACCCTGAGCACTGAGCACCAAGCACCCTGAGTACTGAGCACCCTGAGTACTGAGCACACAGCACCGTGAGCACTGAGCACCCAGCACCCCGAGCACTGAGCACCCAGCACCCTGAGCACTGAGCACCCTGAGTACTGAGCACTGAACACCCTGAGTACTGAGCACCCAGCACCCTGAGTACTGAGCACCCAGCACCCTGAGCAATGAGCACCCGGAGTACTGAGCACCCAGCACCCTGAGTACTAAGCACCGAGCACCCTGAGTACTGAGCACCCAGTACCCTGAGCACTGAACACACAGCACCCTGAGTACTGAGCACCCTGAGCATTGAGCACCCAGCACCCTGAGCACTGAGGACCCAGCACCCTGAGTACTGAGCACCCAGCACCCCGAGCACTGAGCACCCAGCACCCTGACCACTGAGCACCCAGCACACCGAGCACTCAGCACCCAGCACCCCGAGCACTGAGCACCCAGCACACCGAGCACTGAGCACCCAGCACCCCGAGCACCGAGCACCATGAGTACTAAGCACCGAGCACCCTGAGCACTGAGCACCCAGCACCCTGAGCACTGAGCACCCAGCACCCTGAGTACTGAGCCCCCAGCACCCCGAGCACTGAGCACCCAGCACCGTGAGTACTGAGCACCCAGCACCCTGAGCACTGAGCACCGAGCACCCTGAGCACTGAGCACCCAGCACCCTGAGGACTGAGTACCCAGCACCCCGAGCACTGAGCACCCAGCACCCTGAACACTGAGCTCCCTGATTACTGAGCACTGAGCACCCTGAGCACTGAGCACCGAGCACCCCGAGCACTGAGCACCCAGCACCCTGAGTACTGAGCACCCAGCAAAAAGTGTACTGAGCAGCGAGCACCCTGAGCACTGAGCACCCAGCACCCTGAGTAATGAGCACCCAGCACCCCGAGTACTGAGCACCCAGCACCCCGAGCACTGAGCACCCAGCACCCTGAGTACTGAGCACCCAGCACCCTGAGCACTGAGCACAAAGCACACTGAGTACTGAGCACCCTGAGTACTGAGCATAGAGGACCCTGAGCACTGAGCACCCAGCACCCTGAGCACTGAGCACCCAGCACACCGAGAATGAGCACCCATCACTCTGAGTACTGAGAACCGAGCACCCTGAGTACTGAGCACGCAGCACGCTGAGCACTGAGCACCCAGCACCCCGAGTACTGAGCACCCAGCACCCCGAGCACTGAGCACCCAGCACCACGAGAATGAGCAGCCAGCACCCTGAGTACTGAGCACCCAGCACCCTGAGTACTGAGCACCCTGAGTACTGTGCACCGATCACCCTGAGCACTGAGCACCCAGCACCCTGAGTACTGAGCACCGAGCACACTGAGCACTGAGCACCCAGCACCCTGAGTACTGAGCACCGAGCACCCCGAGCACTGAGCACCCAGCGCCCCGAGCACTGAGCACCCAGCACCCCGAGCACTGAGCACCCAGCACCCGTAGCACTGAGGACCCAGCACCCCGAGCAATGAGCACCCAGCACCCTGAGTACTGAGCACCCAGCACCCCGAGTACTGAGCACCCAGCAACCTGAGCACCGAGCACCCAGCACCCCGAGCACTGAGCACCCAGCACCCTGAGCACTGAGCACCCAGCACTCTGAGTACTGAGCACTGAGCTCCCCGAGTACTGAGCACCCACCACCCCGAGCACTGAGCACCGAGGACACCGAGCACTGAGCACCCAGCACCCCGAGCACTGAGCACCCAGCACCCTGAGCACTGAGCACCCAGCACCCTGAGCACTGAGCACCCAGCACCCCGAGCACTAAGCACCCAGCAACCCGAGCACTGAGCACCCAGCACCCCGAGCACTGAGCACACAGCACCCTGAGTACTGATCACCCAGCACCCTGAGTACTCAGCACCCAGCACCCTGAGCACTGAGCAACCAGCACCCTGAGTACTGAGCACCCTTCACCCCAAGCACTGAGCACCCTGAGAACTGAGCACCCAGCACCCCAAGCACTGAGAACCCTGAGTACTGAGCACCCAGCACCCTGATTAATGAGCACCCAGCACCCCGAGAACTGAGCACCCAGCACCCTGAGTATTGAGCACCGAGCACCCTGAGTACTGAGCACCCAGCACCCTGAGTACTGAGCACCCAGTGTACTGAGCACAGAGCACCCAGCACCCTGAGTACTGAGCACCCAGCACCCTGAGCACTGAGCACCCAGCACCCTGAGTACTGAGCACCGAGCACCCTGAGTACTGAGCAACCAGCACCCCGAGCACTGAGCACCCAGCACCCCGAGCACTGAGCACCCAGCACCCTGAGCACTGAGCACCCTGAGTACTGAGCACAGAGCACCCTGAGTACTGAGCACCCAGCACCCTGAGTATTGAGCACCCAGCAACCTGAGCACTGAGCACCAAGCACCCTGAGCACTGAGCACCAAGCACCCTGAGTACTGAGCACCCTGAGTACTGAGCACACAGCACCGTGAGCACTGAGCACCCAGCACCCCGAGCACTGAGCACCCAGCACCCTGAGCACTGAGCACCCTGAGTACTGAGCACTGAACACCCTGAGTACTGAGCACCCAGCACCCTGAGTACTGAGCACCCAGCACCCTGAGCAATGAGCACCCGGAGTACTGAGCACCCAGCACCCTGAGTACTAAGCACCGAGCACCCTGAGTACTGAGCACCCAGTACCCTGAGCACTGAACACACAGCACCCTGAGTACTGAGCACCCTGAGCATTGAGCACCCAGCACCCTGAGCACTGAGGACCCAGCACCCTGAGTACTGAGCACCCAGCACCCTGAGCACTGAGCACCCAGCACCCTGAGTACTGAGCACCCAGCACCCTGAGCACTGAGCACTCTGAGTAATGAGCACTGAGCACCCAGCACCCCGAGCACTGAGCACTCAGCACCCTGTGTACTGAGCACTGAGTACCCAGCACCCCGAGCACTGAGCACCCAGCACCCTGAGCACTGAGCACCCTGAGTACTGAGCACCCAGCACCCTGAGCACTGAGCACCCAGCACCCTGAGCACTGAGCACCCAGCACCCAGAGCACTGAGCACCCTGAGTACTGAGCACTGAGCACCCTGATCACTGAGCACCAAGCACCCTGAGTGCTGAGCACTGAGCACCCTGACCACTGAGCACCCAGCACCCTGAGTACTGAGCACCCAGCACCCTGAGCACTGAGGACCGAGCACCCTGAGTACTAAGCACAAAGCACCCTGAGTACTGAGCACCCAGCACCCTGAGCACTGAGCACCCAGCACACTGAGTACTGAGCACTGAGCACCCTGAGTACTGAGCACCGAGCACCCTGAGCACTGAGCACCCAGCACGCTGAGTACTGAGCACTGAGCACCCTGATTAATGAGCACCCGGCACCCCGAGAACTGAGCACCCAGCACCCTGAGTATTGAGCACCGAGCACCCTGAGTACTGAGCACCCAGCACCCTGAGTACTGAGCACCCAGTGTACTGAGCACCGAGCACCCAGCTTCCTGAGTACTGAGCACCCAGCACCCTGAGCACTGAGCACCCAGCACCCTGAGTACTGAGCACCGAGCACCCTGAGTACTGAGCACCCAGCACCCCGAGCACTGAGCACCCAGCACCCCGAGCACTGAGCACCCAGCACACCGAGCACTCAGCACCCAGCACCCCGAGCACTGAGCACCCAGCACACCGAGCACTGAGCACCCAGCACCCCGAGCACCGAGCACCATGAGTACTAAGCACCGAGCACCCTGAGCACTGAGCACCCAGCACCCTGAGCACTGAGCACCCAGCACCCTGAGTACTGAGCCCCCAGCACCCCGAGCACTGAGCACCCAGCACCGTGAGTACTGAGCACCCAGCACCCTGAGCACTGAGCACCGAGCACCCTGAGCACTGAGCACCCAGCACCCTGAGGACTGAGTACCCAGCACCCCGAGCACTGAGCACCCAGCACCCTGAACACTGAGCTCCCTGATTACTGAGCACTGAGCACCCTGAGTACTGAGCACCCAGCACCCTGAGTATTGAGCACCCAGCAACCTGAGCACTGAGCACCGAGCACCCTGAGCACAGAGCACCCAGCACCCTGAGCACTGAGCACCCAGCACCCTGAGCACTGAGCACCCTGAGTACTGAGCACAGAGCACCCTGAGTACTGAGCACCCAGCACCCTGAGTATTGAGCACCCAGCAACCTGAGCACTGAGCACCAAGCACCCTGAGCACTGAGCACCAAGCACCCTGAGTACTGAGCACCCTGAGTACTGAGCACACAGCACCGTGAGCACTGAGCACCCAGCACCCCGAGCACTGAGCACCCAGCACCCTGAGCACTGAGCACCCTGAGTACTGAGCACCCTGAGTACTGAGCACCCAGCACCCTGAGTACTGAGCACCCAGCACCCTGAGCAATGAGCACCCGGAGTACTGAGCACCCAGCACCCTGAGTACTAAGCACCGAGCACCCTGAGTACTGAGCACCCAGTACCCTGAGCACTGAACACACAGCACCCTGAGTACTGAGCACCCTGAGCATTGAGCACCCAGCACCCTGAGCACTGAGGACCCAGCACCCTGAGTACTGAGCACCCAGCACCCCGAGCACTGAGCACCCAGCACCCCGAGCACTGAGCACCCAGCACACCGAGCACTCAGCACCCAGCACCCCGAGCACTGAGCACCCAGCACACCGATCACTGAGCACCCAGCACCCCGAGCACCGAGCACCATGAGTACTAAGCACCGAGCACCCTGAGCACTGAGCACCCAGCACCCTGAGCACTGAGCACCCAGCACCCTGAGTACTGAGCCCCCAGCACCCCGAGCACTGAGCACCCAGCACCGTGAGTACTGAGCACCCAGCACCCTGAGCACTGAGCACCGAGCACCCTGAGCACTGAGCACCCAGCACCCTGAGGACTGAGTACCCAGCACCCCGAGCACTGAGCACCCAGCACCCTGAACACTGAGCTCCCTGATTACTGAGCACTGAGCACCCTGAGTACTGAGCACCCAGCACCCTGAGTATTGAGCACCCAGCAACCTGAGCACTGAGCACCGAGCACCCTGAGCACAGAGCACCCAGCACCCTGAGCACTGAGCACCCAGCACCCTGAGCACTGAGCACCCTGAGTACTGAGCACAGAGCACCCTGAGTACTGAGCACCCAGCACCCTGAGTATTGAGCACCCAGCAACCTGAGCACTGAGCACCAAGCACCCTGAGCACTGAGCACCAAGCACCCTGAGTACTGAGCACCCTGAGTACTGAGCACACAGCACCGTGAGCACTGAGCACCCAGCACCCCGAGCACTGAGCACCCAGCACCCTGAGCACTGAGCACCCTGAGTACTGAGCACTGAACACCCTGAGTACTGAGCACCCAGCACCCTGAGTACTGAGCACCCAGCACCCTGAGCAATGAGCACCCGGAGTACTGAGCACCCAGCACCCTGAGTACTAAGCACCGAGCACCCTGAGTACTGAGCACCCAGTACCCTGAGCACTGAACACACAGCACCCTGAGTACTGAGCACCCTGAGCATTGAGCACCCAGCACCCTGAGCACTGAGGACCCAGCACCCTGAGTACTGAGCACCCAGCACCCCGAGCACTGAGCACCCAGCACCCTGAGCACTGAGCACCCAGCACACCGAGCACTCAGCACCCAGCACCCCGAGCACTGAGCACCCAGCACACCGAGCACTGAGCACCCAGCACCCCGAGCACCGAGCACCATGAGTACTAAGCACCGAGCACCCTGAGCACTGAGCACCCAGCACCCTGAGCACTGAGCACCCAGCACCCTGAGTACTGAGCCCCCAGCACCCCGAGCACTGAGCACCCAGCACCGTGAGTACTGAGCACCCAGCACCCTGAGCACTGAGCACCGAGCACCCTGAGCACTGAGCACCCAGCACCCTGAGGACTGAGTACCCAGCACCCCGAGCACTGAGCACCCAGCACCCTGAACACTGAGCTCCCTGATTACTGAGCACTGAGCACCCTGAGCACTGAGCACCGAGCACCCCGAGCACTGAGCACCCAGCACCCTGAGTACTGAGCACCCAGCAAAAAGTGTACTGAGCAGCGAGCACCCTGAGCACTGAGCACCCAGCACCCTGAGTAATGAGCACCCAGCACCCCGAGTACTGAGCACCCAGCACCCCGAGCACTGAGCACCCAGCACCCTGAGTACTGAGCACCCAGCACCCTGAGCACTGAGCACAAAGCACACTGAGTACTGAGCACCCTGAGTACTGAGCATAGAGGACCCTGAGCACTGAGCACCCAGCACCCTGAGCACTGAGCACCCAGCACACCGAGAATGAGCACCCATCACTCTGAGTACTGAGAACCGAGCACCCTGAGTACTGAGCACGCAGCACGCTGAGCACTGAGCACCCAGCACCCCGAGTACTGAGCACCCAGCACCCCGAGCACTGAGCACCCAGCACCACGAGAATGAGCAGCCAGCACCCTGAGTACTGAGCACCCAGCACCCTGAGTACTGAGCACCCTGAGTACTGTGCACCGATCACCCTGAGCACTGAGCACCCAGCACCCTGAGTACTGAGCACCGAGCACCCTGAGCACTGAGCACCCAGCACCCTGAGTACTGAGCACCGAGCACCCCGAGCACTGAGCACCCAGCGCCCCGAGCACTGAGCACCCAGCACCCCGAGCACTGAGCACCCAGCACCCGTAGCACTGAGGACCAAGCACCCCGAGCAATGAGCACCCAGCACCCTGAGTACTGAGCACCCAGCACCCCGAGTACTGAGCACCCAGCAACCTGAGCACCGAGCACCCAGCACCCCGAGCACTGAGCACCCAGCACCCTGAGCACTGAGCACCCAGCACTCTGAGTACTGAGCACTGAGCTCCCCGAGTACTGAGCACCCACCACCCCGAGCACTGAGCACCGAGGACACCGAGCACTGAGCACCCAGCACCCCGAGCACTGAGCACCCAGCACCCTGAGCACTGAGCACCCAGCACCCTGAGCACTGAGCACCCAGCACCCCGAGCACTAAGCACCCAGCAACCCGAGCACTGAGCACCCAGCACCCCGAGCACTGAGCACACAGCACCCTGAGTACTGATCACCCAGCACCCTGAGTACTCAGCACCCAGCACCCTGAGCACTGAGCAACCAGCACCCTGAGTACTGAGCACCCTTCACCCCAAGCACTGAGCACCCTGAGAACTGAGCACCCAGCACCCCAAGCACTGAGAACCCTGAGTACTGAGCACCCAGCACCCTGATTAATGAGCACCCAGCACCCCGAGAACTGAGCACCCAGCACCCTGAGTATTGAGCACCGAGCACCCTGAGTACTGAGCACCCAGCACCCTGAGTACTGAGCACCCAGTGTACTGAGCACAGAGCACCCAGCACCCTGAGTACTGAGCACCCAGCACCCTGAGCACTGAGCACCCAGCACCCTGAGTACTGAGCACCGAGCACCCTGAGTACTGAGCAACCAGCACCCCGAGCACTGAGCACCCAGCACCCCGAGCACTGAGCACCCAGCACCCTGAGCACTGAGCACCCTGAGTACTGAGCACAGAGCACCCTGAGTACTGAGCACCCAGCACCCTGAGTATTGAGCACCCAGCAACCTGAGCACTGAGCACCAAGCACCCTGAGCACTGAGCACCAAGCACCCTGAGTACTGAGCACCCTGAGTACTGAGCACACAGCACCGTGAGCACTGAGCACCCAGCACCCCGAGCACTGAGCACCCAGCACCCTGAGCACTGAGCACCCTGAGTACTGAGCACTGAACACCCTGAGTACTGAGCACCCAGCACCCTGAGTACTGAGCACCCAGCACCCTGAGCAATGAGCACCCGGAGTACTGAGCACCCAGCACCCTGAGTACTAAGCACCGAGCACCCTGAGTACTGAGCACCCAGTACCCTGAGCACTGAACACACAGCACCCTGAGTACTGAGCACCCTGAGCATTGAGCACCCAGCACCCTGAGCACTGAGGACCCAGCACCCTGAGTACTGAGCACCCAGCACCCTGAGCACTGAGCACCCAGCACCCTGAGTACTGAGCACCCAGCACCCTGAGCACTGAGCACTCTGAGTAATGAGCACTGAGCACCCAGCACCCCGAGCACTGAGCACTCAGCACCCTGTGTACTGAGCACTGAGTACCCAGCACCCCGAGCACTGAGCACCCAGCACCCTGAGCACTGAGCACCCTGAGTACTGAGCACCCAGCACCCTGAGCACTGAGCACCCAGCACCCTGAGCACTGAGCACCCAGCACCCAGAGCACTGAGCACCCTGAGTACTGAGCACTGAGCACCCTGATCACTGAGCACCAAGCACCCTGAGTGCTGAGCACTGAGCACCCTGACCACTGAGCACCCAGCACCCTGAGTACTGAGCACCCAGCACCCTGAGCACTGAGGACCGAGCACCCTGAGTACTAAGCACAAAGCACCCTGAGTACTGAGCACCCAGCACCCTGAGCACTGAGCACCCAGCACACTGAGTACTGAGCACTGAGCACCCTGAGTACTGAGCACCGAGCACCCTGAGCACTGAGCACCCAGCACGCTGAGTACTGAGCACTGAGCACCCTGATTAATGAGCACCCGGCACCCCGAGAACTGAGCACCCAGCACCCTGAGTATTGAGCACCGAGCACCCTGAGTACTGAGCACCCAGCACCCTGAGTACTGAGCACCCAGTGTACTGAGCACCGAGCACCCAGCTTCCTGAGTACTGAGCACCCAGCACCCTGAGCACTGAGCACCCAGCACCCTGAGTACTGAGCACCGAGCACCCTGAGTACTGAGCACCCAGCACCCCGAGCACTGAGCACCCAGCACCCCGAGCACTGAGCACCCAGCACACCGAGCACTCAGCACCCAGCACCCCGAGCACTGAGCACCCAGCACACCGAGCACTGAGCACCCAGCACCCCGAGCACCGAGCACCATGAGTACTAAGCACCGAGCACCCTGAGCACTGAGCACCCAGCACCCTGAGCACTGAGCACCCAGCACCCTGAGTACTGAGCCCCCAGCACCCCGAGCACTGAGCACCCAGCACCGTGAGTACTGAGCACCCAGCACCCTGAGCACTGAGCACCGAGCACCCTGAGCACTGAGCACCCAGCACCCTGAGGACTGAGTACCCAGCACCCCGAGCACTGAGCACCCAGCACCCTGAACACTGAGCTCCCTGATTACTGAGCACTGAGCACCCTGAGTACTGAGCACCCAGCACCCTGAGTATTGAGCACCCAGCAACCTGAGCACTGAGCACCGAGCACCCTGAGCACAGAGCACCCAGCACCCTGAGCACTGAGCACCCAGCACCCTGAGCACTGAGCACCCTGAGTACTGAGCACAGAGCACCCTGAGTACTGAGCACCCAGCACCCTGAGTATTGAGCACCCAGCAACCTGAGCACTGAGCACCAAGCACCCTGAGCACTGAGCACCAAGCACCCTGAGTACTGAGCACCCTGAGTACTGAGCACACAGCACCGTGAGCACTGAGCACCCAGCACCCCGAGCACTGAGCACCCAGCACCCTGAGCACTGAGCACCCTGAGTACTGAGCACTGAACACCCTGAGTACTGAGCACCCAGCACCCTGAGTACTGAGCACCCAGCACCCTGAGCAATGAGCACCCGGAGTACTGAGCACCCAGCACCCTGAGTACTAAGCACCGAGCACCCTGAGTACTGAGCACCCAGTACCCTGAGCACTGAACACACAGCACCCTGAGTACTGAGCACCCTGAGCATTGAGCACCCAGCACCCTGAGCACTGAGGACCCAGCACCCTGAGTACTGAGCACCCAGCACCCCGAGCACTGAGCACCCAGCACCCCGAGCACTGAGCACCCAGCACACCGAGCACTCAGCACCCAGCACCCCGAGCACTGAGCACCCAGCACACCGATCACTGAGCACCCAGCACCCCGAGCACCGAGCACCATGAGTACTAAGCACCGAGCACCCTGAGCACTGAGCACCCAGCACCCTGAGCACTGAGCACCCAGCACCCTGAGTACTGAGCCCCCAGCACCCCGAGCACTGAGCACCCAGCACCGTGAGTACTGAGCACCCAGCACCCTGAGCACTGAGCACCGAGCACCCTGAGCACTGAGCACCCAGCACCCTGAGGACTGAGTACCCAGCACCCCGAGCACTGAGCACCCAGCACCCTGAACACTGAGCTCCCTGATTACTGAGCACTGAGCACCCTGAGTACTGAGCACCCAGCACCCTGAGTATTGAGCACCCAGCAACCTGAGCACTGAGCACCGAGCACCCTGAGCACAGAGCACCCAGCACCCTGAGCACTGAGCACCCAGCACCCTGAGCACTGAGCACCCTGAGTACTGAGCACAGAGCACCCTGAGTACTGAGCACCCAGCACCCTGAGTATTGAGCACCCAGCAACCTGAGCACTGAGCACCAAGCACCCTGAGCACTGAGCACCAAGCACCCTGAGTACTGAGCACCCTGAGTACTGAGCACACAGCACCGTGAGCACTGAGCACCCAGCACCCCGAGCACTGAGCACCCAGCACCCTGAGCACTGAGCACCCTGAGTACTGAGCACTGAACACCCTGAGTACTGAGCACCCAGCACCCTGAGTACTGAGCACCCAGCACCCTGAGCAATGAGCACCCGGAGTACTGAGCACCCAGCACCCTGAGTACTAAGCACCGAGCACCCTGAGTACTGAGCACCCAGTACCCTGAGCACTGAACACACAGCACCCTGAGTACTGAGCACCCTGAGCATTGAGCACCCAGCACCCTGAGCACTGAGGACCCAGCACCCTGAGTACTGAGCACCCAGCACCCCGAGCACTGAGCACCCAGCACCCTGAGCACTGAGCACCCAGCACACCGAGCACTCAGCACCCAGCACCCCGAGCACTGAGCACCCAGCACACCGAGCACTGAGCACCCAGCACCCCGAGCACCGAGCACCATGAGTACTAAGCACCGAGCACCCTGAGCACTGAGCACCCAGCACCCTGAGCACTGAGCACCCAGCACCCTGAGTACTGAGCCCCCAGCACCCCGAGCACTGAGCACCCAGCACCGTGAGTACTGAGCACCCAGCACCCTGAGCACTGAGCACCGAGCACCCTGAGCACTGAGCACCCAGCACCCTGAGGACTGAGTACCCAGCACCCCGAGCACTGAGCACCCAGCACCCTGAACACTGA
This sequence comes from Microtus oregoni, assembly GCF_018167655.1. Taxonomy (NCBI): domain Eukaryota; kingdom Metazoa; phylum Chordata; class Mammalia; order Rodentia; family Cricetidae; genus Microtus; species Microtus oregoni. Next base: position 40,059 of record NW_024543384.1, read on the forward strand.
GCTCCCTGATTACTGAGCACTGAGCACCCTGAGCACTGAGCACCGAGCACCCCGAGCACTGAGCACCCAGCACCCTGAGTACTGAGCACCCAGCAAAAAGTGTACTGAGCAGCGAGCACCCTGAGCACTGAGCACCCAGCACCCTGAGTAATGAGCACCCAGCACCCCGAGTACTGAGCACCCAGCACCCCGAGCACTGAGCACCCAGCACCCTGAGTACTGAGCACCCAGCACCCTGAGCACTGAGCACAAAGCACACTGAGTACTGAGCACCCTGAGTACTGAGCATAGAGGACCCTGAGCACTGAGCACCCAGCACCCTGAGCACTGAGCACCCAGCACACCGAGAATGAGCACCCATCACTCTGAGTACTGAGAACCGAGCACCCTGAGTACTGAGCACGCAGCACGCTGAGCACTGAGCACCCAGCACCCCGAGTACTGAGCACCCAGCACCCCGAGCACTGAGCACCCAGCACCACGAGAATGAGCAGCCAGCACCCTGAATACTGAGCACCCAGCACCCTGAGTACTGAGCACCCTGAGTACTGTGCACCGATCACCCTGAGCACTGAGCACCCAGCACCCTGAGTACTGAGCACCGAGCACCCTGAGCACTGAGCACCCAGCACCCTGAGTACTGAGCACCGAGCACCCCGAGCACTGAGCACCCAGCGCCCCGAGCACTGAGCACCCAGCACCCCGAGCACTGAGCACCCAGCACCCGTAGCACTGAGGACCCAGCACCCCGAGCAATGAGCACCCAGCACCCTGAGTACTGAGCACCCAGCACCCCGAGTACTGAGCACCCAGCAACCTGAGCACCGAGCACCCAGCACCCCGAGCACTGAGCACCCAGCACCCTGAGCACTGAGCACCCAGCACTCTGAGTACTGAGCACTGAGCTCCCCGAGTACTGAGCACCCACCACCCCGAGCACTGAGCACCGAGGACACCGAGCACTGAGCACCCAGCACCCCGAGCACTGAGCACCCAGCACCCTGAGCACTGAGCACCCAGCACCCTGAGCACTGAGCACCCAGCACCCCGAGCACTAAGCACCCAGCGACCCGAGCACTGAGCACCCAGCACCCCGAGCACTGAGCACACAGCACCCTGAGTACTGATCACCCAGCACCCTGAGTACTCAGTACCCAGCACCCTGAGCACTGAGCAACCAGCACCCTGAGTACTGAGCACCCTTCACCCCAAGCACTGAGCACCCTGAGAACTGAGCACCCAGCACCCCAAGCACTGAGAACCCTGAGTACTGAGCACCCAGCACCCTGATTAATGAGCACCCAGCACCCCGAGAACTGAGCACCCAGCACCCTGAGTATTGAGCACCGAGCACCCTGAGTACTGAGCACCCAGCACCCTGAGTACTGAGCACCCAGTGTACTGAGCACAGAGCACCCAGCACCCTGAGTACTGAGCACCCAGCACCCTGAGCACTGAGCACCCAGCACCCTGAGTACTGAGCACCGAGCACCCTGAGTACTGAGCAACCAGCACCCCGAGCACTGAGCACCCAGCACCCCGAGCACTGAGCACCCAGCACCCTGAGCACTGAGCACCCTGAGTACTGAGCACAGAGCACCCTGAGTACTGAGCACCCAGCACCCTGAGTATTGAGCACCCAGCAACCTGAGCACTGAGCACCAAGCACCCTGAGCACTGAGCACCAAGCACCCTGAGTACTGAGCACCCTGAGTACTGAGCACACAGCACCGTGAGCACTGAGCACCCAGCACCCCGAGCACTGAGCACCCAGCACCCTGAGCACTGAGCACCCTGAGTACTGAGCACTGAACACCCTGAGTACTGAGCACCCAGCACCCTGAGTACTGAGCACCCAGCACCCTGAGCAATGAGCACCCGGAGTACTGAGCACCCAGCACCCTGAGTACTAAGCACCGAGCACCCTGAGTACTGAGCACCCAGTACCCTGAGCACTGAACACACAGCACCCTGAGTACTGAGCACCCTGAGCATTGAGCACCCAGCACCCTGAGCACTGAGGACCCAGCACCCTGAGTACTGAGCACCCAGCACCCTGAGCACTGAGCACCCAGCACCCTGAGTACTGAGCACCCAGCACCCTGAGCACTGAGCACTCTGAGTAATGAGCACTGAGCACCCAGCACCCCGAGCACTGAGCACTCAGCACCCTGTGTACTGAGCACTGAGTACCCAGCACCCCGAGCACTGAGCACCCAGCACCCTGAGCACTGAGCACCCTGAGTACTGAGCACCCAGCACCCTGAGCACTGAGCACCCAGCACCCTGAGCACTGAGCACCCAGCACCCAGAGCACTGAGCACCCTGAGTACTGAGCACTGAGCACCCTGATCACTGAGCACCGAGCACCCTGAGTGCTGAGCACTGAGCACCCTGACCACTGAGCACCCAGCACCCTGAGTACTGAGCACCCAGCACCCTGAGCACTGAGGACCGAGCACCCTGAGTACTAAGCACAAAGCACCCTGAGTACTGAGCACCCAGCACCCTGAGCACTGAGCACCCAGCACACTGAGTACTGAGCACTGAGCACCCTGAGTACTGAGCACCGAGCACCCTGAGCACTGAGCACCCAGCACGCTGAGTACTGAGCACTGAGCACCCTGATTAATGAGCACCCGGCACCCCGAGAACTGAGCACCCAGCACCCTGAGTATTGAGCACCGAGCACCCTGAGTACTGAGCACCCAGCACCCTGAGTACTGAGCACCCAGTGTACTGAGCACCGAGCACCCAGCTTCCTGAGTACTGAGCACCCAGCACCCTGAGCACTGAGCACCCAGCACCCCGAGCACTAAGCACCCAGCGACCCGAGCACTGAGCACCCAGCACCCCGAGCACTGAGCACACAGCACCCTGAGTACTGATCACCCAGCACCCTGAGTACTCAGTACCCAGCACCCTGAGCACTGAGCAACCAGCACCCTGAGTACTGAGCACCCTTCACCCCAAGCACTGAGCACCCTGAGAACTGAGCACCCAGCACCCCAAGCACTGAGAACCCTGAGTACTGAGCACCCAGCACCCTGATTAATGAGCACCCAGCACCCCGAGAACTGAGCACCCAGCACCCTGAGTATTGAGCACCGAGCACCCTGAGTACTGAGCACCCAGCACCCTGAGTACTGAGCACCCAGTGTACTGAGCACAGAGCACCCAGCACCCTGAGTACTGAGCACCCAGCACCCTGAGCACTGAGCACCCAGCACCCTGAGTACTGAGCACCGAGCACCCTGAGTACTGAGCAACCAGCACCCCGAGCACTGAGCACCCAGCACCCCGAGCACTGAGCACCCAGCACCCTGAGCACTGAGCACCCTGAGTACTGAGCACAGAGCACCCTGAGTACTGAGCACCCAGCACCCTGAGTATTGAGCACCCAGCAACCTGAGCACTGAGCACCAAGCACCCTGAGCACTGAGCACCAAGCACCCTGAGTACTGAGCACCCTGAGTACTGAGCACACAGCACCGTGAGCACTGAGCACCCAGCACCCCGAGCACTGAGCACCCAGCACCCTGAGCACTGAGCACCCTGAGTACTGAGCACTGAACACCCTGAGTACTGAGCACCCAGCACCCTGAGTACTGAGCACCCAGCACCCTGAGCAATGAGCACCCGGAGTACTGAGCACCCAGCACCCTGAGTACTAAGCACCGAGCACCCTGAGTACTGAGCACCCAGTACCCTGAGCACTGAACACACAGCACCCTGAGTACTGAGCACCCTGAGCATTGAGCACCCAGCACCCTGAGCACTGAGGACCCAGCACCCTGAGTACTGAGCACCCAGCACCCTGAGCACTGAGCACCCAGCACCCTGAGTACTGAGCACCCAGCACCCTGAGCACTGAGCACTCTGAGTAATGAGCACTGAGCACCCAGCACCCCGAGCACTGAGCACTCAGCACCCTGTGTACTGAGCACTGAGTACCCAGCACCCCGAGCACTGAGCACCCAGCACCCTGAGCACTGAGCACCCTGAGTACTGAGCACCCAGCACCCTGAGCACTGAGCACCCAGCACCCTGAGCACTGAGCACCCAGCACCCAGAGCACTGAGCACCCTGAGTACTGAGCACTGAGCACCCTGATCACTGAGCACCGAGCACCCTGAGTGCTGAGCACTGAGCACCCTGACCACTGAGCACCCAGCACCCTGAGTACTGAGCACCCAGCACCCTGAGCACTGAGGACCGAGCACCCTGAGTACTAAGCACAAAGCACCCTGAGTACTGAGCACCCAGCACCCTGAGCACTGAGCACCCAGCACACTGAGTACTGAGCACTGAGCACCCTGAGTACTGAGCACCGAGCACCCTGAGCACTGAGCACCCAGCACGCTGAGTACTGAGCACTGAGCACCCTGATTAATGAGCACCCGGCACCCCGAGAACTGAGCACCCAGCACCCTGAGTATTGAGCACCGAGCACCCTGAGTACTGAGCACCCAGCACCCTGAGTACTGAGCACCCAGTGTACTGAGCACCGAGCACCCAGCTTCCTGAGTACTGAGCACCCAGCACCCTGAGCACTGAGCACCCAGCACCCTGAGTACTGAGCACCGAGCACCCTGAGTACTGAGCACCCAGCACCCCGAGCACTGAGCACCCAGCACCCCGAGCACTGAGCACCCAGCACACCGAGCACTCAGCACCCAGCACCCCGAGCACTGAGCACCCAGCACACCGAGCACTGAGCACCCAGCACCCCGAGCACCGAGCACCATGAGTACTAAGCACCGAGCACCCTGAGCACTGAGCACCCAGCACCCTGAGCACTGAGCACCCAGCACCCTGAGTACTGAGCCCCCAGCACCCCGAGCACTGAGCACCCAGCACCGTGAGTACTGAGCACCCAGCACCCTGAGCACTGAGCACCGAGCACCCTGAGCACTGAGCACCCAGCACCCTGAGGACTGAGTACCCAGCACCCCGAGCACTGAGCACCCAGCACCCTGAACACTGAGCTCCCTGATTACTGAGCACTGAGCACCCTGAGTACTGAGCACCCAGCACCCTGAGTATTGAGCACCCAGCAACCTGAGCACTGAGCACCGAGCACCCTGAGCACAGAGCACCCAGCACCCTGAGCACTGAGCACCCAGCACCCTGAGCACTGAGCACCCTGAGTACTGAGCACAGAGCACCCTGAGTACTGAGCACCCAGCACCCTGAGTATTGAGCACCCAGCAACCTGAGCACTGAGCACCAAGCACCCTGAGCACTGAGCACCAAGCACCCTGAGTACTGAGCACCCTGAGTACTGAGCACACAGCACCGTGAGCACTGAGCACCCAGCACCCCGAGCACTGAGCACCCAGCACCCTGAGCACTGAGCACCCTGAGTACTGAGCACTGAACACCCTGAGTACTGAGCACCCAGCACCCTGAGTACTGAGCACCCAGCACCCTGAGCAATGAGCACCCGGAGTACTGAGCACCCAGCACCCTGAGTACTAAGCACCGAGCACCCTGAGTACTGAGCACCCAGTACCCTGAGCACTGAACACACAGCACCCTGAGTACTGAGCACCCTGAGCATTGAGCACCCAGCACCCTGAGCACTGAGGACCCAGCACCCTGAGTACTGAGCACCCAGCACCCCGAGCACTGAGCACCCAGCACCCCGAGCACTGAGCACCCAGCACACCGAGCACTCAGCACCCAGCACCCCGAGCACTGAGCACCCAGCACACCGATCACTGAGCACCCAGCACCCCGAGCACCGAGCACCATGAGTACTAAGCACCGAGCACCCTGAGCACTGAGCACCCAGCACCCTGAGCACTGAGCACCCAGCACCCTGAGTACTGAGCCCCCAGCACCCCGAGCACTGAGCACCCAGCACCGTGAGTACTGAGCACCCAGCACCCTGAGCACTGAGCACCGAGCACCCTGAGCACTGAGCACCCAGCACCCTGAGGACTGAGTACCCAGCACCCCGAGCACTGAGCACCCAGCACCCTGAACACTGAGCTCCCTGATTACTGAGCACTGAGCACCCTGAGTACTGAGCACCCAGCACCCTGAGTATTGAGCACCCAGCAACCTGAGCACTGAGCACCGAGCACCCTGAGCACAGAGCACCCAGCACCCTGAGCACTGAGCACCCAGCACCCTGAGCACTGAGCACCCTGAGTACTGAGCACAGAGCACCCTGAGTACTGAGCACCCAGCACCCTGAGTATTGAGCACCCAGCAACCTGAGCACTGAGCACCAAGCACCCTGAGCACTGAGCACCAAGCACCCTGAGTACTGAGCACCCTGAGTACTGAGCACACAGCACCGTGAGCACTGAGCACCCAGCACCCCGAGCACTGAGCACCCAGCACCCTGAGCACTGAGCACCCTGAGTACTGAGCACTGAACACCCTGAGTACTGAGCACCCAGCACCCTGAGTACTGAGCACCCAGCACCCTGAGCAATGAGCACCCGGTGTACTGAGCACCCAGCACCCTGAGTACTAAGCACCGAGCACCCTGAGTACTGAGCACCCAGTACCCTGAGCACTGAACACACAGCACCCTGAGTACTGAGCACCCTGAGCATTGAGCACCCAGCACCCTGAGCACTGAGGACCCAGCACCCTGAGTACTGAGCACCCAGCACCCCGAGCACTGAGCACCCAGCACCCTGAGCACTGAGCACCCAGCACACCGAGCACTCAGCACCCAGCACCCCGAGCACTGAGCACCCAGCACACCGAGCACTGAGCACCCAGCACCCCGAGCACCGAGCACCATGAGTACTAAGCACCGAGCACCCTGAGCACTGAGCACCCAGCACCCTGAGCACTGAGCACCCAGCACCCTGAGTACTGAGCCCCCAGCACCCCGAGCACTGAGCACCCAGCACCGTGAGTACTGAGCACCCAGCACCCTGAGCACTGAGCACCGAGCACCCTGAGCACTGAGCACCCAGCACCCTGAGGACTGAGTACCCAGCACCCCGAGCACTGAGCACCCAGCACCCTGAACACTGAGCTCCCTGATTACTGAGCACTGAGCACCCTGAGCACTGAGCACCGAGCACCCCGAGCACTGAGAACCCAGCACCCTGAGTACTGAGCACCCAGCAAAATGTGTACTGAGCAGCGAGCACCCTGAGCACTGAGCACCCAGCACCCTGAGTAATGAGCACCCAGCACCCCGAGTACTGAGCACCCAGCACCCCGAGCACTGAGCACCCAGCACCCTGAGTACTGAGCACCCAGCACCCTGAGCACTGAGCACAAAGCACACTGAGTACTGAGCACCCTGAGTACTGAGCATAGAGGACCCTGAGCACTGAGCACCCAGCACCCTGAGCACTGAGCACCCAGCACACCGAGAATGAGCACCCATCACTCTGAGTACTGAGAACCGAGCACCCTGAGTACTGAGCACGCAGCACGCTGAGCACTGAGCACCCAGCACCCCGAGTACTGAGCACCCAGCACCCCGAGCACTGAGCACCCAGCACCACGAGAATGAGCAGCCAGCACCCTGAGTACTGAGCACCCAGCACCCTGAGTACTGAGCACCCTGAGTACTGTGCACCGATCACCCTGAGCACTGAGCACCCAGCACCCTGAGTACTGAGCACCGAGCACCCTGAGCACTGAGCACCCAGCACCCTGAGTACTGAGCACCGAGCACCCCGAGCACTGAGCACCCAGCGCCCCGAGCACTGAGCACCCAGCACCCCGAGCACTGAGCACCCAGCACCCGTAGCACTGAGGACCCAGCACCCCGAGCAATGAGCACCCAGCACCCTGAGTACTGAGCACCCAGCACCCCGAGTACTGAGCACCCAGCAACCTGAGCACCGAGCACCCAGCACCCCGAGCACTGAGCACCCAGCACCCTGAGCACTGAGCACCCAGCACTCTGAGTACTGAGCACTGAGCTCCCCGAGTACTGAGCACCCACCACCCCGAGCACTGAGCACCGAGGACACCGAGCACTGAGCACCCAGCACCCCGAGCACTGAGCACCCAGCACCCTGAGCACTGAGCACCCAGCACCCTGAGCACTGAGCACCCAGCACCCCGAGCACTAAGCACCCAGCAACCCGAGCACTGAGCACCCAGCACCCCGAGCACTGAGCACACAGCACCCTGAGTACTGATCACCCAGCACCCTGAGTACTCAGCACCCAGCACCCTGAGCACTGAGCAACCAGCACCCCAAGCACTGAGAACCCTGAGTACTGAGCACCCAGCACCCTGATTAATGAGCACCCAGCACCCCGAGAACTGAGCACCCAGCACCCTGAGTATTGAGCACCGAGCACCCTGAGTACTGAGCACCCAGCACCCTGAGTACTGAGCACCCAGTGTACTGAGCACAGAGCACCCAGCACCCTGAGTACTGAGCACCCAGCACCCTGAGCACTGAGCACCCAGCACCCTGAGTACTGAGCACCGAACACCCTGAGTACTGAGCAACCAGCACCCCGAGCACTGAGCACCCAGCACCCCGAGCACTGAGCACCCAGCACCCTGAGCACTGAGCACCCTGAGTACTGAGCACAGAGCACCCTGAGTACTGAGCACCCAGCACCCTGAGTATTGAGCACCCAGCAACCTGAGCACTGAGCACCAAGCACCCTGAGCACTGAGCACCAAGCACCCTGAGTACTGAGCACCCTGAGTACTGAGCACACAGCACCGTGAGCACTGAGCACCCAGCACCCCGAGCACTGAGCACCCAGCACCCTGAGCACTGAGCACCCTGAGTACTGAGCACTGAACACCCTGAGTACTGAGCACCCAGCACCCTGAGTACTGAGCACCCAGCACCCTGAGCAATGAGCACCCGGAGTACTGAGCACCCAGCACCCTGAGTACTAAGCACCGAGCACCCTGAGTACTGAGCACCCAGTACCCTGAGCACTGAACACACAGCACCCTGAGTACTGAGCACCCTGAGCATTGAGCACCCAGCACCCTGAGCACTGAGGACCCAGCACCCTGAGTACTGAGCACCCAGCACCCTGAGCACTGAGCACCCAGCACCCTGAGTACTGAGCACCCAGCACCCTGAGCACTGAGCACTCTGAGTAATGAGCACTGAGCACCCAGCACCCCGAGCACTGAGCACTCAGCACCCTGTGTACTGAGCACTGAGTACCCAGCACCCCGAGCACTGAGCACCCAGCACCCTGAGCACTGAGCACCCTGAGTACTGAGCACCCAGCACCCTGAGCACTGAGCACCCAGCACCCTGAGCACTGAGCACCCAGCACCCAGAGCACTGAGCACCCTGAGTACTGAGCACTGAGCACCCTGATCACTGAGCACCGAGCACCCTGAGTGCTGAGCACTGAGCACCCTGACCACTGAGCACCCAGCACCCTGAGTACTGAGCACCCAGCACCCTGAGCACTGAGGACCGAGCACCCTGAGTACTAAGCACAAAGCACCCTGAGTACTGAGCACCCAGCACCCTGAGCACTGAGCACCCAGCACACTGAGTACTGAGCACTGAGCACCCTGAGTACTGAGCACCGAGCACCCTGAGCACTGAGCACCCAGCACGCTGAGTACTGAGCACTGAGCACCCTGATTAATGAGCACCCGGCACCCCGAGAACTGAGCACCCAGCACCCTGAGTATTGAGCACCGAGCACCCTGAGTACTGAGCACCCAGCACCCTGAGTACTGAGCACCCAGTGTACTGAGCACCGAGCACCCAGCTTCCTGAGTACTGAGCACCCAGCACCCTGAGCACTGAGCACCCAGCACCCTGAGTACTGAGCACCGAGCACCCTGAGTACTGAGCACCCAGCACCCCGAGCACTGAGCACCCAGCACCCCGAGCACTGAGCACCCAGCACACCGAGCACTCAGCACCCAGCACCCCGAGCACTGAGCACCCAGCACACCGAGCACTGAGCACCCAGCACCCCGAGCACCGAGCACCATGAGTACTAAGCACCGAGCACCCTGAGCACTGAGCACCCAGCACCCTGAGCACTGAGCACCCAGCACCCTGAGTACTGAGCCCCCAGCACCCCGAGCACTGAGCACCCAGCACCGTGAGTACTGAGCACCCAGCACCCTGAGCACTGAGCACCGAGCACCCTGAGCACTGAGCACCCAGCACCCTGAGGACTGAGTACCCAGCACCCCGAGCACTGAGCACCCAGCACCCTGAACACTGAGCTCCCTGATTACTGAGCACTGAGCACCCTGAGTACTGAGCACCCAGCACCCTGAGTATTGAGCACCCAGCAACCTGAGCACTGAGCACCGAGCACCCTGAGCACAGAGCACCCAGCACCCTGAGCACTGAGCACCCAGCACCCTGAGCACTTAGCACCCTGAGGACTGAGCACCCAGCACCCTGAGTACTGAGCACCCAGCACCCTGAGTACTGAGCACCCAGCACCCCGAGCACTGAGCACCCAGCACCCTGAGCACTGAGAACTGAGCACCCAGCACCCCGAGCACTGAGCACCCAGCACCCTGAGCACCCAGCACCCTGAGCACTGAGCACCCTGAGCACTGTGCACCCTCAGCACTGAGCACTGAGCACCCAGCACCCTGAGTACTGAGCACCCAACACTCTGAGCACTGAGCACCCAGCACGCTGAGTACTGAGCACTGAGCACACAGCACCCTGAGTACTGAGCACCCAGCACCCCGAGCACTGAGCACCCAGCGCCCCGAGCACTGAGCACCCAGCACCCTGAGCACTGAGCACTGAGCACACTGAGCACTGAGCACCCAGCACCCCGAGTACTGAGCACTGAGAACCCTGAGTACTGAGCACCCAACACCCAGAGTACTGATCACCCAGCACCCTGAGAACTGAGCACCCAGCACCCTGAGTACTGAGCACCCAGCACCCTGAGTACTGAGCACCCAGCACCCTGAGCACTGAGCACTGAGCACCCAGCACCTTGAGCACTGAGCACTGACCACCCAGCACCCCGAGCACTGAGCACCCAGCACCCCGAGCACTGAGCACCCAGCGCCCTGAGCACTGAGCACCCAGCACACTGAGCACTGAGCACTGAGCAACCAGCCCCCTGAGTACTGAGCACCCAGCACCATGAGTACTGAGCACCCAGCACCCTGAGCACTGAGCACCCTGAGGACTGAGCACCCAGCACCCTGAGCACTGAGCACCCAGCACACTGAGTACTGAGCACCGATCACCCTGAGCACTGAGCACCCAGCACCCCGAGCACTGAGCACCCAGCACCCCGAGCACTGAGCACCCAGCACCCCGAGCACTGAGCACCCAGCACCCCGAGCACTGAGCACCCAGCACCCTGAGCACTGAAAACCCAGCACCCTGAGCACTGAGCACCCAGCACCCTGAGTACTGAGTACTCAGCACCCTGAGCACTGAGCACCCAGCACCCTGAGTAATGAGCACCAAGCACCCTGAGCACTGAGCACCCAGCACCCTGAGTACTGAGCTCCCTGAGTACTGAGCACCGATCACCCTGAGCACTGAGCACCCAGCACCCTGAGTACTGAGCACCCAGCACCCTGAGCACTGAGCACCCAGCACCCTGAGCACTGAGCACCCAGCACCCTGAGTACTGAGCACCCAGCACCCTGAGTACTGAGTACCCAGCACCCTGAGCACTGAGGACCCAGCACCCTGAGTACTGAGCACCGAGCACCCTGAGTACTGAGCACCCAGCACCCTGAGTACTGAGCACACAGCACCCTGAGCACTGAGCACCCAGCACCCTGAGTACTGAGCACCCAGCACCCTGAGTACTGAGCACCCAGCACCCAGAGCACTGAGCACCCAGCACCCCGAGCACGGAGCACCCAGGACCCCGAGCACTGAGTACTGAGCACCCAGCACCCTGAGTACTGAGCACCGAGCTAACCGAGCACTGAGCACCCTGAGTACTGAGCACCCAGCACCCCGATCACTGAGCACCCAGCACCCTGAGCACTGAGCACCCAGCACCCTGAGTACTGAGCACTGAGCACCCAGCACCCCGAGCACTGAGCACCCAGCACCCTGTGTACTGAGCACTGAGCACCCTGAGTAGTAAGCACCCAGCACCCTGAGTACTGAGCACCCAGCACCCTGAGCACTGAGCACCGAGCACCCCGAGCACTGAGCACCTAGCACCCTGAGCACTCAGCACCCAGCACCCCGAGCACTGAGCACCCAGCACCCTGAGCACTGAGCACCCAGCACCATGAGCACGGAGATCCCCGAGTACTGAGCACCCAGCACCCTGAGCACTGAGCACCCAGCACCTTGAGTACTGAGCACCGAGCACCTCGAGCACTAAGCACCCAGCACCCTGAGTACTGAGCACCCAGCACCCTGAGCACTGAGCACCCAGAACCCTGAGCACTGAGCACCCAGCACCCTGAGCACGGAGCACCCAGCACCCTGAGTACTGAGCACCCAACACCCAGACTACTGAGCTCCCAGCACCCTGAGCACTGAGCACCCAGCACCCTGAGTACTGAGCACCCAGCACCCTGAGTACTGAACACCCAGCACCCTGAGCACTGAGCACTGAGCACCCTGAGCACTGAGTACTGAGCACTGAGCACCCTGAGCACTGAGCACCCAGCACCCCGAGTACTGAGCACCCAGCACCCCGAGCACTGAGCACCCAGCGCCCCGAGCACTGAGCACTCAGCACCCTGAGCACTGAGCACCCAGCACCCCGAGTACTGAGCACTGAGCACCCTGAGTACTGAGCACCAAGCACCCCGAGTACTGAGCACTGAGCACCCTGAGTACTGAGCACCCAGCACCCTGAGCACTGAGCACCCAGCACCCTGAGTACTGAGCACTGAAAACCCTGAGTACTGAGCACCGAGCACCCTGAGTACTGAGCACCCAGCACCCGGATCACTGAGCACGGAGCACCCCGAGGACTGAGCACCAAGCACCCTGAGCACTGAGCACCCAGCACCTTGAGTACTGAGCACCGAGCACAACGAGCACTGAGCACCCAGCACCCTGAGTACTGAGCACCCAGCACCCTGAGCACTGAGCACCCAGCTCCCTGAGCACTGAGCACGCAGCACCCCAAGCACGGAGCACCCAGCACCCTGAGTACTGAGCACAGAGCACCCTGAGCACTGAGCACCCAGCACCCTGAGTACTGAGCACCCAGCACCCTGAGTACTGAGCAACCAGCACCCTGAGCACTGAGCACTGAGCACCCAGCACCCTGACCACTGAGCACTGAGCACCCAGCACCACAGCCCTGAGCACCCAGCACCCCGAGCACTGAGCACCCTGCACCCTGAGCACTGAGCACCCAGCACACTGAGTACAGAGCAACCAGCAACCTGAGTACTGAGCACCCAGCACCCTGAGTACTGAGCACTCAGCACCCTGAGTACTGAGCACCGAGCACAATGAGCAATGAGCACCCAGCACCCTGAGCACTGAGCACCCGGAGGACTGAGCACCCAGCACCCTGAGCACTGAGCACCCAGCACCCTGAGTACTGAGCACCCAGCACCCCGAGCACTGAGCACCCAGCACCCTGAGTACTGAGCACCCAGCACCCCGAGTACTGAGCACCCAGCACCCTGAGTACTGAGCACCCAGCACCCCGAGCACTGAGCACACAGCACCCTGAGTACTGAGCACCCTGAGTACTGAGAACTGAGCACAGATCATCCTGAGTACTGAGCACCCTGAGGACTGAGCACCCAGCACCCAGAGCAATGAGAACCCAGCACCCTGAGTACTGAGCACTGATCACCCTGAGCACTGAGCACCCAGCACCCCGAGCACTGAGCACCCAGCACCCCGAGCACTGAGCACCCAGCACCCTGAGCACTGAGCACCGAGCACCCTGAGTACTGAACACCCAGCACCCTGAGCACTCAGCACTGAGCACCCAGCACCCTGAGCACTGAGCACTGAGCACCCAGCACACCGAGCACTGAGCACCCAGCACCCTGAGCACCCAGCACCCTGAGCACTGAGCACCCTGAGCACTGAGCACCCTGAGCACTGAGCACTGAGCACCCAGCACCCTGAGTACTGAGCACCCAACACTCTGAGCACTGAGCACCCAGCACGCTGAGTAATGAGCACTGAGCACACAGCACCCTGAGTACTGAGCACCCAGCACCCCGAGCACTGAGCACCCAGCGCCCCGAGCACTGAGCACCCAGCACCCCGAGCACTGAGCACTGAGCACACTGAGCACTGAGCACCCAGCACACCGAGTACTGAGCACTGAGCACCCTGAGTACTGAGCACCCAGCACCCCGAGTACTGAGCACTGAGCACCCTGAGTACTGAGCACCCAGCACCCTGAGCACTGAGAACCCTGAGTACTGAGCACCGAGCACCCTGAGTACTGAGCACCCAGCCCCCTGAGCACTGAGCACGGAGCACCCCGAGGACTGAGCACCCCGCACCCTGAGCACTGAGCACCCAGCACCTTGAGTACTGAGCACCGAGCACCCCGAGCACTGAGCACCCAGCACCCTGAGTACTGAGCACCCAACACCCAGAGTACTGAGCACCCAGCACCCTGATCACTGAGCACCCAGCACCCTGAGTACTGAGCACCCAGCACCCTGAGTACTGAGCACCCAGCACCCTGAGTACTGAGCACCCAGCACCCTGAGCACTGAGCACTGACCACCCAGCACCCCGAGCACTGAGCACCCAGCACCCCGAGCACTGAGCACCTAGCGCCCTGAGCACTGAGCACCCGGCACCCTGAGCACTGAGCACCCAGCCCCCTGAGTACTGAGCACCCAGCACCATGAGTACTGAGCACCCAGCACCCTGAGTACTGAGCACCGAGCACCCCGAGCACTGAGCACCCAGCACCCTGAGCACTGAGCACCCTGAGGACTGAGCACCCAGCACCCTGAGCACCGAGCACCCCGAGCACAGAGCACCCAGCACCCTGAGCACTGAGCACCCTGAGCACTGAGCACCCAGCACCCCGAGCACTGAGCACCCAGCACCCTGAGTACTGAGCACCCAGCACCCTGAGCACTGAGCACCCAGCACCCTGAGTACTGAGCACCCTGAGTACTGAGCACCGATCACCCTGAGCACTGAGCACCCAGCACCCTGAGTACTGAGCACCCAGCACCCTGAGCACTGAGCACCCAGCACCCTGAGTACTGAGCACCCAGAACCCTGAGTACTGAGTACAAAGCACCCTGAGCACTGAGCACCCAGCACCCTGAGTACTGAGCACCGAGCACACTACGTACTGAGCACCAAGCATCCTGAGTACTGAGCACCCAGCACCCTGAGCACTGAGCACCCAGCACCCTGAGTACTGAGCACCCAGCACCCTGAGTACTGAGCACCCAGCACCCTGAGTACTGAGCACCCAGCACCCTGAGTACTGAGCACCCAGCACCCCGAGCACTGAGCACCCAGCACCCTGAGTACTGAGCACCCAGCACCCTGAGCACTGAGCACCCAGCACCCTGAGTACTGAGCACCCTGAGTACTGAGCACCGATCACCCTGAGCACTGAGCACCCAGCACCCTGAGTACTGAGCACCCAGCACCCTGAGCACTGAGCACCCAGCACCCTGAGTACTGAGCACCCAGAACCCTGAGTACTGAGTACAAAGCACCCTGAGCACTGAGCACCCAGCACCCTGAGTACTGAGCACCGAGCACACTAAGTACTGAGCACCAAGCATCCTGAGTACTGAGCACCCAGCACCCTGAGCACTGAGCACCCAGCACCCTGAGTACTGAGCACCCAGCACCCTGAGTACTGAGCACCCAGCACCCAGAGTACTGAGCACCCAGCACCCTGAGTACTGAGCACCCAGCACCCTGAGGACTGAGCACCGAGCACCCCAAGCACTGAGCAACCAGCACCCTGAGTACTGAGCACTGATCACCCTGAGTACTGAGCACCGAACACCCTGAGTACTGAGCACACAGCACCCTGAGGACTGAGCACCCAGCACCCTGAACAATGAGCACCCAGCACCCTGAGTACTGTGCCCCCAGCACCCTGAGTACTGAGCACCCAGCACCCTGAGCACTGAGCACCCAGCACCCCGAGCACTGAGCACCCAGCACCCTGAGCACTGAGCACCCAGCACCCCGAGCACTGAGCACCCAGCACCCTGAGCACTGAGCACCCAGCACCCTGAGCACTGAGCACCCAGCACCCTGAGTACTGAGTACTCAGCACCCTGAGCACTGAGCACCCAGCACCCTGAGTACTGATCACCGAGCACCCCGAGCACTGAGCACCCAGCACCCTGAGTACTGAGCACCCAGCACCCTGAGTACTGAGCACCCAGCACCCTGAGTACTGAGCACCCAGCACCCTGAGCACTGAGCACAAAGCACGCTGAGTACTGAGCACTGAGCACCCTTAGTACTGAGCACCGAGGACCCTGAGCACTGAGCACCCAGCACGCTGAGTACTGAGCACTGAGCACAATGAGTACTGAGCACCTAGCACCCTGAGTACTGAGCACCCAGCACACTGAGCACTGAGCAGCCAGCACCCTCAGCACTGAGCACCCAGCACCCCGAGCACTGAGCACCCAGCACCCTGAGCACTGAGCACCCAGCACCCCGAGTACTGAGCACCCAGCACCCCGAGTACTGAGCACCGAGCACCCCGAGCACTGAGCACCCAGCACCCTGAGTACTGAGCACCCAGTACCCTGAGTACTGAGCACCCCGAGTACTGAGCACCCAGCACCCCGAGCACTGAGCACCCAGCACCCTGAGAACTGAGAACCGAGCACCCTGAGTACTGAGCACCCAGCACCCTGAGTACTGAGCCCCCAGCACCCTGAGTACTGAGCACCCAGCACCCCGAGCACTGAGCACCCAGCACCCCGAGAATGAGCACCCAGCACCCTGAGTACTGAGCACCCAGCACCCCGAGCACGGAGCACTCAGGACCCCGAGCACTGAGTACTGAACACCCAGCACCCGGTGTACTGAGCACCGAGCTCCCCGAGCACTGAGCACCCAGCACCCTGAGCACTGAGCACCCAGCACCCTGAGCACTGAGCACCCAGCACCCTGAGTACTGAGCACCCAGCACGCTGAGTACTGAGCACTCAGCACCCTGAGAACTGAGCACCCAGCACCCTGAGTACTGAGCACTGAGCACCCAGCACCCCGAGCACTGAGCACCCAGCACCCTGTGTACTGAGCACTGAGAACCCTGATTACTAAGCACCTAGCACCCTGAGTACTGAGCACCCAGGACCCTGAGCACTGAGCACCGAGCACCCCGAGCACTGAGCACCCAGCACCCTGAGCACTCAGCACCCATCACCCCGATCACTGAGCACCCAGCACCCTGAGCACTGAGCACCCAGCACCCTGAGCACTGAGCACCCAGCACCCAGAGCACTGAGCACCCAGCACCCTGAGCGCTGAGCACCCAGCACCCTGAGTACTGAGCACCCAGCACCCTGAGTACTGAGCACCCTGAGTACTGAGCACCGATCACCCTGAGCACTGAGCACCCAGCACACTGAGTACTGAGCACCCAGCACCCTGAGCACTGAGCACCCAGCACCCTGAGCATTGAGCACCCAGCACCCTGAGTACTGAGCACCCAGAACCCTGAGTACTGAGTACAAAGCACCCTGAGCACTGAGCACCCAGCACCCTGAGTACTGAGCACGGAGCACCCTGAGTACTGAGCACCCAGCACCCTGAGTACTGAGCACCCAGCACCCTGAGCACTGAGCACCCAGCACCCTGAGTACTGAGCAACCAGCACACTGAGTACTGAGCACTGATCACCCTGAGCTCTGAGCACCCAGCACCCCGAGCACTGAGCACCCAGCACCCTGAGTACTGAGCACCTAGCACCCTGAGCACTGAGCACCGAGCACCCTGAGTACTGAACACCCAGCAACCTGAGCACTGAGCACTGAGCACCGAGCACCCTGAGCACTGATCACTGAGCACCCAGCACCCCGAGCACTGAGCACCCAGCACCCTGAGCACCCAGCACCCAGAGCACTGAGCACCCTGAGCACTGAGCACCCTGAGCACTGAGCACTGAGCACCCAGCACCCTGAGTACTGAGCACCCAACACTCTGAGCACTGAGCACCCAGCACGCTGAGTACTGAGCACTGAGCACACAGCACCCTGAGCACTGAGCACCCAGCACCCTGAGCACTGAGCACTGAGCACCCAGCATCCCGAGCACTGAGCACCAGGCACCCTGAGCACCCAGCACCCTGAGCACTGAGCACCCTGAGTACTGAGCACCCAGCACCCTGAGCACTGAGCACACAGCACCCTGAGTACTGAGCACCCTGAGTACTGAGCACCGATCACCCTGAGCACTGAGCACCCAGCACCCTGAGTACTGAGCTCACAGCACGCTGAGCACTGAGCACCCAGCACCCTGAGCACTGAACACCCAGCACCCTGAGTACTGAGCACCCAGCACCCTGAGTACTGATCACCGAGCTCCCCGAGCACTGAGCACCCAGCACCCTGAGCACTGAGCACCCAGCACCCTGAGCACTGAACACCCAGCACCCTGAGTACTGAGCACCCAGCACCCTGAGTACTGATCACCGAGCACCCCGAGCACTGAGCACCCAGCACCCTGAGTACTGAGCACCCAGCACCCTGAATACTGAGCACCCAGCACCCTGAGTACTGAGCACTCAGCACCCTGAGCACTGAGCACCCAGCACCCTGAGTACTGAGCACTGAGCACCCAGCACCCCGAGCACTGAGCACCCAGCACCCTGTGTACTGAGCACTGAGCACCCTGATTACTAAGCACCCCGCACCCTGAGTACTGAGCACCCAGGACCCTAAGCACTGAGCACCGAGCACCCCGAGCACTGAGCACTCAGCACCCTGAGCGCTCAGCACCCATCACCCCGATCACTGAGCACCCAGCACCCTGAGCACTGAGCACCCAGCACTCTGAGCACTGAGCACCCAGCACCCAGAGCACTGAGCACCCAGCACCCTGAGCACTGAGCACCCAGCACCCTGAGTACTGAGCACCCAGCAACCTGAGTACTGAGCACCCAGCACCCTGAGTACTGAGCACCGAGCACCCTGAGTACTGAGCACCGAGCACCCTGAGTACTGAGCACCCAGCACCCTGAGCACTGAGCACCCAGCACCCTGAGTACTGAGCACCCAGCACCCTGAGTACTGAGCACCCAGCACCCCGAGCACTGAGCACCCAGAACCCTGAGTACTGAGCACCTAGCACCCTGAGCACTGAGCACCGAGCACCCTGAGTACTGAACACCCAGCACCCTGAGCACTGAGCACTGAGCACACAGCACCCTGAGCACTGAGAACTGAGCACCCAGCACCCCGAGCACTGAGCACCCAGCACCCTGAGCACCCAGGACCCTGAGCACTGAGCACCCTGAGCACTGAGCACCCTCAGCACTGAGCACTGAGCACCCAGCACCCTGAGTACTGAGCACCCAACACTCTGAGCACTGAGCACCCAGCACGCTGAGTACTGAGCACTGAGCACACAGCACCCTGAGTACAGAGCACCCAGCACCCCGAGCACTGAGCACCCAGCGCCCCGAGCGTTGAGAACCCAGCACCCTGAGCACTGAGCACTGAGCACACTGAGCACTGAGCACCCAGCACCCCGAGTACTGAGCACTGAGCACCCTGAGTACTGAGCACCCAACACCCCGAGTACTGAGCACCCAGCACCCTGAGTACTGAGCACCCAGCACCCTGAGCACTGAGCACTGAGGACCCAGCACCTTGAGCACTGAGCACTGACCACCCAGCACCCCGAGCACTGAGCACCCAGCACCCCGAGCACTGAGCACCCAGCGCCCTGAGCACTGAGCACCCAGCACACTGAGCACTGAGCACCCAGCCCCCTGAGTACTGAGCACCCAGCACCATGAGTACTGAGCACCCAGCACCCTGAGCACTGAGCACCCTGAGGACTGAGCACCCAGCACCCTGAGCACTGAGCACCCAGCACCCTGAGTACTGAGCACCGATCACCCTGAGCACTGAGCACCCAGCACCCCGAGCACTGAGCACCCAGCACCCTGAGTACTGAGCACCCAGCACCCTGAGCACTGAGCACCCAGCACCCTGAGCACCCAGCACCCTGAGTACTGAGCACCCAGCACCCTGAGCACTGAGCACCCAGCACCCTGAGCACTGAGCACCCAGCTCCCTGAGTACTGAGCACCCAGCACCCTGAGTACTGAGTACCCAGCACCCTGAGCACTGAGGACCCAGCACCCTGAGTACTGAGCACCGAGCACCCTGAGTACTGAGCACCCAGCACCCTGAGTACTGAGCACACAGCACCCTGAGCACTGAGCACCCAGCACCCTGAGTACTGAGCACCCAGCACCCTGAGTACTGAGCACCCAGCACCCAGAGCACTGAGCACCCAGCACCCCGAGCATGGAGCACCCAGGACCCCGAGCACTGAGTACTGAGCACCCAGCACCCTGAGTACTGAGCACCGAGCTAACCGAGCACTGAGCACCCTGAGTACTGAGCACCCAGCACCCCGATCACTGAGCACCCAGCACCCTGAGCACTGAGCACCCAGCACCCTGAGCACTGAGCACCCAACACCTTGAGTACTGAGCACCCAGCACGCTGAGTACTGAGCACCCAGCACCCTGAGCACTGAGCACCCAGCACCCTGAGTACTGAGCACCCAGCACCCTGAGCACTCAGCACCCAGCACCCCGAGCACTGAGCACCAAGCACCATGAGCACGGAGAACCCCTAGTACTGAGCACCCAGCACCCTGAGCACTGAGCACCCAGCACCTTGAGTAGTGAGCACCGAGCACCTCGAGCACTAAGCACCCAGCACCCTGAGTACTGAACACCCAGCAACCTGAGCACTGAGCACTGAGCACCCAGCACCCTGAGCACTGAGCACTGAGCACCCAGCACCCCGAGCACTGAGCACCCAGCACCCTGAGCACCCAGCACCCAGAGCACTGAGCACCCTGAGCACTGAGCACCCTGAGCACTGAGCACTGAGCACCCAGCACCCTGAGTACTGAGCACCCAACACTCTGAGCACTGAGCACCCAGCACGCTGAGTACTGAGCACTGAGCACACAGCACCCAGAGCACTGAGCACCCAGCACCCTGAGCACTGAGCACTGAGCACCCAGCATCCCGAGCACTGAGCACCAGGCACCCTGAGCACCCAGCACCCTGAGCACTGAGCACCCTGAGTACTGAGCACCCAGCACCCTGAGCACTGAGCACACAGCACCCTGAGTACTGAGCACCCTGAGTACTGAGCACCGATCACCCTGAGCACTGAGCACCCAGCACCATGAGCACGGAGAACCCCTAGTACTGAGCACCCAGCACCCTGAGCACTGAGCACCCAGCACCTTGAGTACTGAGCACCGAGCACCTCGAGCACTAAGCACCCAGCACCCTGAGTACTGAACACCCAGCAACCTGAGCACTGAGCACTGAGCACCCAGCACCCTGAGCACTGAGCACTGAGCACCCAGCACCCCGAGCACTGAGCACCCAGCACCCTGAGCACCCAGCACCCAGAGCACTGAGCACCCTGAGCACTGAGCACCCTGAGCACTGAGCACTGAGCACCCAGCACCCTGAGTACTGAGCACCCAACACTCTGAGCACTGAGCACCCAGCACGCTGAGTACTGAGCACTGAGCACACAGCACCCTGAGCACTGAGCACCCAGCACCCTGAGCACTGAGCACTGAGCACCCAGCATCCCGAGCACTGAGCACCACGCACCCTGAGCACCCAGCACCCTGAGCACTGAGCACCCTGAGTACTGAGCACCCAGCACCCTGAGCACTGAGCACACAGCACCCTGAGTACTGAGCACCCTGAGTACTGAGCACCGATCACCCTGAGCACTGAGCACCCAGCACCCTGAGTACTGAGCACACAGCACCCTGAGCACTGAGCACCCAGCACCCTGAGCACTGAGCACCCAGCACCCTGAGTACTGAGCACCCAGAACCCTGAGTACTGAGTACAAAGCACCCTGAGCACTGAGCACCCAGCACCCTGAGTACTGAGCACCGAGCACCCTGTGTACTGAGCACCCAGCACCCTGAGTACTGAGCACCCAGCACCCTGAGCACTGAGCACCCAGCACCCTGAGTACTGAGCACCCAGCACCCTGAGTACTGAGCACCCAGCACCCTGAGTAAGGAGCACCCAGCACCCTGAGTACTGAGCACCCAGCACCGTGAGTACTGAGCACCGAGCACCCCGAGCACTGAGCAACCAGCACCCTGAGTACTGAGCACGGAGCACCCTGAGTACTAAGCACCGAACACCCTGAGTACTGAGCACCCAGCACCCTGAGGACTGAGCACCCAGCACCCTGAGCACTGAGCACCCAGCACCCTGAGTAATGAGCACCCAGCACCCTGAGTACTGAGCACCCAGCACCCTGAGCACTGAGCACCCAGCACCCCGAGCACTGAGCACCCAGCACCCTGAGTACTGAGTACTCAGCACCCTGAGCACAGAGCACCCAGCACCCTGAGTACTGATCACCGAGCACCCCGAGCACTGAGCACCCAGCACCCTGAGCACAGAGCACCCAGCACCCTGAGTAATGAGCACCCAGCACCCTGAGTACTGATCACCGAGCACCCCGAGCACTGAGCACCCAGCACCCTGAGTACTGAGCACCCAGCACCCTGAATACTGAGCACCCAGCACCCTGAGTACTGAGCACCCAGCACCCTGAGCACTGAGCACAAAGCACGCTGAGTACTGAGCACTGAACACCGTGAGTACTGAGCACCGAGGACCCTGAGCACTGAGCACCCAGCACGCTGAGTACTGAGCACTGAGCACCCTGAGTACTGAGCACCTAGCACCCTGAGTACTGAGCACCCAGCACCCTGAGCACTGAGCAGCCAGCACCCTCAGCACTGAGCACCCAGCACTCCGAGCACTGAGCACCCAGCACCCTGAGCACTGAGCACCCAGCACCCCGAGTACTGAGCACCGAGCACCCCGAGCTCTGAGCACCCAGCACACTGAGTACTGAGCACCCAGTACCCTGAGTACTGAGCACCCCGAGTACTGAGCACCCAGCACCCCGAGCACTGAGCACCCAGCACCCTGAGTACTGAGAACAGATCACCCCGAGCTCGGAGCACCCAGGACCCCGAGCACTGAGTACTGAGCAGCCAGCACCCTGAGCACTGAGCACCCAGCACCCTGAGCACTGAACACCCAGCACCCTGAGTACTGAGCACCCAGCATCCTGAGTACTGATCACCGAGCACCCCGAGCACTGAGCACCCAGCACCCTGAGTACTGAGCACCAAGCACCCTGAATACTGAGCACCCAGCACCCTGAGTACTGAGCACTCAGCACCCTGAGCACTGAGCACCCAGCACCCTGAGTACTGAGCACTGAGCACCCAGCACCCCGAGCACTGAGCACCCAGCACCCTGTGTACTGAGCACTGAACACCCTGATTACTAAGCACCCAGCACCCTGAGTACTGAGCACCCAGGACCCTAAGCACTGAGCACCGAGCACCCCGAGCACTGAGCACTCAGCACCCTGAGCACTCAGCACCCATCACCCCGATCACTGAGCACCCAGCACCCTGAGCACTGAGCACCCAGCACTCTGAGCACTGAGCACCCAGCACCCAGAGCACTGAGCACCCAGCACCCTGAGCACTGAGCACCCAGCACCCTGAGTACTGAGCACCCAGCACCCTGAGTACTGAGCACCCAGCACCCTGAGTACTGAGCACCGAGCACCCTGAGTACTGAGCACCGAGCACCCTGAGTACTGAGCACCCAGCACCCTGAGCACTGAGCACCCAGCACCCTGAGTACTGAGCACCCAGCACCCTGAGTACTGAGCACCCAGCACCCCGAGCACTGAGCACCCAGAACCCTGAGTACTGAGCACCTAGCACTCTGAGCACTGAGCACTGAGCACCCTGAGTACTGAACACCCAGCACCCTGAGCACTGAGCACTGAGCACACAGCACCCTGAGCACTGAGAACTGAGCACCCAGCACCCCGAGCACTGAGCACCCAGCACCCTGAGCACCCAGCACCCTGAGCACTGAGCACCCTGAGCACTGAGCACCCTCAGCACTGAGCACTGAGCACCCAGCACCCTGAGTACTGAGCACCTAACACTCTGAGCACTGAGCACCCAGCACGCTGAGTACTGAGCACTGAGCACACAGCACCCTGAGTACAGAGCACCCAGCACCCCGAGCACTGAGCACCCAGCGCCCCGAGCGTTGAGAACCCAGCACCCTGAGCACTGAGCACTGAGCACACTGAGCACTGAGCACCCAGCACCCCGAGTACTGAGCACTGAGCACCCTGAGTACTGAGCACCCAACACCCCGAGTACTGATCACCCAGCACCCTGAGAACTGAGCACCCAGCACCCTGAGTACTGAGCACCCAGCACCCTGAGTACTGAGCACCCAGCACCCTGAGCACTGAGCACTGAGCACCCAGCACCTTGAGCACTGAGCACTGACCACCCAGCACCCCGAGCACTGAGCACCCAGCACCCCGAGCACTGAGCACCCAGCGCCCTGAGCACTGAGCACCCAGCACACTGAGCACTGAGCACCCAGCCCCCTGAGTACTGAGCACCCAGCACCATGAGTACTGAGCACCCAGCACCCTGAGCACTGAGCACCCTGAGGACTGAGCACCCAGCACCCGGGCACTGAGCAACCAGCACCCTGAGTACTGAGCACCGATCACCCTGAGCACTGAGCACCCAGCACCCCGAGCACTGAGCACCCAGCACCCTGAGTACTGAGCACCCAGCACCCTGAGCACTGAGCACCCAGCACCCTGAGTACTGAGCACCCTGAGTACTGAGCACCGATCACCCTGAGCACTGAGCACCCAGCACCCTGAGTACTGAGCACCCAGCACCCTGAGCACTGAGGACCCAGCACCCTGAGTACTGAGCACCCAGCACCCTGAGTACTGAGCACCCAGCACCCTGAGTACTGAGCACACAGCACCCTGAGCACTGAGCACCCAGCACCCTGAGTACTGAGCACCCAGCACCCTGAGTACTGAGCACCCAGCACCCAGAGCACTGAGCACCCAGCACCCCGAGCATGGAGCACCCAGGACCCCGAGCACTGAGTACTGAGCACCCAGCACCCTGAGTACTGAGCACCGAGCTAACCGAGCACTGAGCACCCTGAGTACTGAGCACCCAGCACCCCGATCACTGAGCACCCAGCACCCTGAGCACTGAGCACCCAGCACCCTGAGCACTGAGCACCCAGCACCCTGAGTACTGAGCACCCAGCACGCTGAGTACTGAGCACCCAGCACCCTGGGCACTGAGCACCCAGCACCCTGAGTACTGAGCACTGAGCACCCAGCACCCCGAGCACTGAGCACCCAGCACCCTGTGTACTGAGCACTGAGCACCCTGAGTACTAAGCACCCAGCACCCTGAGTACTGAGCACCCAGCACCCTGAGCACTGAGCACCGAGCACCCCGAGCACTGAGCACCCAGCACCCTGAGCACTCAGCACCCAGCACCCCGAGCACTGAGCACCAAGCACCCTGAGCACTGAGCACCCAGCACCATGAGCACGGAGAACCCCGAGTACTGAGCACCCAGCACCCTGAGCACTGAGCACCCAGCACCTTGAGTACTGAGCACCGAGCACCTCGAGCACTAAGCACCCAGCACCCTGAGTACTGAGCACCCAGCACCCTGAGCACTGAGCACCCAGAACCCTGAGCACTGAGCACAGAACACCCTGAGCACGGAGCACCCAGCACCCTGAGTACTGAGCACCCAACACCCAGACTACTGAGCTCCCAGCACACTGAGCACTGAGCAGCCAGCACCCTGAGTACTGAGCACCCAGCACCCTGAGTACTGAACACCCAGCACCCTGAGCACTGAGCACTGAGCACCCTGAGCACTGAGTACTGAGCACTGAGCACCATGAGCACTGAGCACCCAGCACCCCGAGTACTGAGCACCCAGCACCCCGAGCACTGAGCACCCAGCACCCTGAGTACAGAGCACCCTGATTACTGAGCACTGAGCACCGAGCATCCTGAGTACTGAGCACCCAGCACCCCGAGCACTGAGCACTGAGCAACCTGAGCACTGAGCACCCAGCACCCGGAGTACTGAGCACTGAGCACCCTGAGTACTGAGCACCAAGCACCCCGAGTACTGAGCACTGAGCACCCTGAGTACTGAGCACCCAGCACCCTGAGCACTGAGCACCCAGCACCCTGAGTACTGAGCACTGAAAACCCTGAGTACTGAGCACCGAGCACCCTGAGTACTGAGCACCCAGCACCCTGATCACTGAGCACGGAGCACCCCGAGGACTGAGCACCCAGCACCCTGAGCACTGAGCACCCAGCACCTTGAGTACTGAGCACCGAGCACAACGAGCACTGAGCACCCAGCACCCTGAGTACTGAGCACCCAGCACCCTGAGCACTGAGCACCCAGCTCCCTGAGCACTGAGCACTCAGCACCCCAAGCACTGAGCACCCAGCACCCTGAGTACTGAGCACAGAGCACCCTGAGCACTGAGCACCCAGCACCCTGAGCACTGAGCACCCAGCTCCCTGAGCACTGAGCACTGAGCACCCAGCACCCTGAGCACTGAGCACCCAGCACCACAGCCCTGAGCACCCAGCACCCCGAGCACTGAGCACCCAGCACCCTGAGCACTGAGCACCCAGCACCCTGAGTACTGAGCAACCAGCAACCTGAGTACTGAGCACCCAGCACCCTGAGTACTGAGCAGTCAGCACCCTGAGTACTGAGCACCGAGCACACCGAGCAATGAGCACCCAGCACCCTGAGCACTGAGCACCCGGAGGACTGAGCACCCAGCACCCTGAGCACTGAGCACCGATCACTCTGAGCAGTGAGCACCCAGCACCCCGAGCACTGAGCACCCAGCACCCTGAGTACTGAGCACCCAGCACCCCGAGTACTGAGCACCCAGCACCCTGAGTACTGAGCACCCAGCACCCCGAGCACTGAGCACCCAGCACCCTGAGTACTGAGCACCCTGAGTACTGAGCACTGAGCACAGAGCATCCTGAGTACTGAGCACCCTGAGGACTGAGCACCCAGCACCCAGAGCACTGAGAACCCAGCACCCTGAGTACTGAGCACTGATCACCCTGAGCACTGAGCACCCAGCACCCCGAGCACTGAGCACCCAGCACCCTGAGTACTGAGCACCCAGCACCCTGAGCACTGAGCACCGAGCACCCTGAGTACTGAACACCCAGCACCCTGAGCACTCAGCACTGAGCACCCAGCACCCTGAGCACTGAGCACTGAGCACCCAGCACCCCGAGCACTGAGCACCCAGCACCCTGAGCACCCAGCACCCTGAGCACTGAGCACCCTGAGCACTGAGCACCCTGAGCACTGAGCACTGAGCAACCAGGACCCTGAGTACTGAGCACCCAACACTCTGAGCACTGAGCACCCAGCACGCTGAGTACTGAGCACTGAGCACACAGCACCCTGAGTACTGAGCACCCAGGACCCCGAGCACTGAGCACCCAGCGCCCCGAGCACTGAGCACCCAGCACCCCGAGCACTGAGCACTGAGCACACTGAGCACTGAGAACACTGAGTACTGAGCACCCAGCACCCTGAGCACTGAGAACCCTGAATACTGAGCACCGAGCACCCTGAGTACTGAGTACCCAGCCCCCTGAGCACTGAGCATGGAGCACCCCGAGGACTGAGCACCCCGCACCCTGAGCACTGAGCACCCAGCACCTTGAGTACTGAGCACCGAGCACCCCGAGCACTGAGCACCCAGCACCCTGAGTACTGAGCACCCAACACCCAGAGTACTGAGCACCCAGCACCCTGATCACTGAGCACCCAGCACCCTGAGTACTGAGCACCCAGCACCCTGAGTACTGAGCACCCAGCACCCTGAGCACTGAGCACTGAGCACCCAGCACCCTGAGCACTGAGCACTGACCACCCAGCACCCCGAGCACTGAGCACCCAGCACCCCGAGCACTGAGCACAAAGCGCCCTGAGCACTGAGCACCCAGCACCCTGAGCACTGAGCACCCAGCCCCCTGAGTACTGAGCACCCAGCACCATGAGTACTGAGCACCCAGCACCCTGATTACTGAGCACCGAGCACCCCGAGCACTGAGCACCCAGCACCCTGAGCACTGAGCACCCTGAGGACTGAGCACCCAGCACCCTGAGCACCGAGCATACCGAGCACTGAGCACCCAGCACCCTGAGCACTGAGCACCCTGAGCACTGAGCACCCAGCACACCGAGCACTGAGCACCCAGCACCCTGAGTACTGAGCACCCAGCACCCTGAGCACTGAGCACCCAGCACCCTGAGTACTGAGCACCCTGAGTACTGAGCACCGATCACCCTGAGCACTGAGCACCCAGCACCCTGAGTACTGAGCACCCAGCACCCTGAGCACTGAGCACCCAGCACCCTGAGCACTGAGCACCCAGCACCCTGAGTACTGAGCACCCAGAACCCTGAGTACTGAGTACAAAGCACCCTGAGCACTGAGCACCCAGCACCCTGAGTACTGAGCACCGAGCACACTAAGTACTGAGCACCAAGCACCCTGAGTACTGAGCACACAGCACCCTGAGCACTGAGCACACAGCACCCTGAGTACTGAGCACCCAGCACCCTGAGTACTGAGCACACAGCACCCTGAGTACTGAGCACCCAGCACCCTGAGTACTGAGCACCCAGCACCCTGAGTACTGAGCACCGAGCACCCCGAGCACTGAGCAACCAGCACCCTGAGTACTGAGCACTGAGCACCCTGAGTACTGAGCACCGAACACCCTGAGTACTGAGCACCCAGCACCCTGAGGACTGAGCACCCAGCACCCTGAACACTGAGCACCCAGCACCCTGAGTACTGAGCCCCCAGCACCCTGAGTACTGAGCACCCAGCACCCTGAGCACTGAGCACCCAGCACCCCGAGCACTGAGCACCCAGCACCCCGAGCACTGAGCACCCAGCACCAGGAGCACTGAGCACCCAGCACCCTGAGTACTGAGCACAGAGCACCCTGAGCACTGAGCACCCAGCACCCTGAGTACTGAGCACCCAGCACCCTGAGTACTGAGCAACCAGCACCCTGAGCACTGAGCACTGAGCACCCAGCACCCTGAGCACTGAGCACTGAGCACCCAGCACCACAGCCCTGAGCACCCAGCACTCCGAGCACTGAGCACCCAGCACCCTGAGCACTGAGCACCCAGCACCCTGAGTACTGAGCAACCAGCAACCTGAGTACTGAGCACCCAGCACCCTGAGTACTGAGCACTCAGCACCCTGAGTACTGAGCACCGAGCACACCGAGCAATGAGCACCCAGCACCCTGAGCACTGAGCACCCGGCGGACTGAGCAGCCAGCACCCTGAGCACTGAGCACCGATCACTCTTAGCAGTGAGCACCCAGCACCCCGAGCACTGAGCACCCAGCACCCTGAGTACTGAGCACCCAGCACCCCGAGTACTGAGCACCCAGCACCCTGAGTACTGAGCACCCAGCACCCCGAGCACTGAGCACCCAGCACCCTGAGTACTGAGCACCCTGAGTACTGAGCACTGAGCACAGAGCATCCTGAGTACTGAGCACCCTGAGGACTGAGCACCCAGCACCCAGAGAACTGAGAACCCAGCACCCTGAGTACTGAGCACTGATCACCCTGAGCACTGAGCACCCAGCACCCCGAGCACTGAGCACCCAGCACCCTGAGTACTGATCACCCAGCACCCTGAGCACTGAGCACCGAGCACCCTGAGTACTGAACACACAGCACCCTGAGCACTCAGCACTGAGCACCCAGCACCCTGTGCACTGAGCACTGAGCACCCAGCACCCCGAGCACTGAGCACCCAGCACCCTGAGCACCCAGCACCCTGAGCACTGAGCACCCTGAGCACTGAGCACTGAGCACCCAGCACCCTGAGTACTGAGCACCCAACACTCTGAGCACTGAGCACCCAGCACGCTGAGTACTGAGCACTGAGCACACAGCACCCTGAGTACTGAGCACCCAGTACCCCGAGCACTGAGCACCCAGCGCCCCGAGCACTGAGCACCCAGCACCCCGAGCACTGAGCACTGAGCACACTGAGCACTGAGCACCCAGCACCCCGAGTACTGAGCACAGAGCGCCCTGAGTACTGAGCACCCAGCACCCCGAGTACTGAGCACTGAGCACCCTGAGTACTGAGCACCCAGCACCCTGAGCACTGAGAACCCTGAGTACTGAGCACCGAGCACCCTGAGTACTGAGCACCCAGCCCCCTGAGCACTGGGCACGGAGCACCCCGAGGACTGAGCACCCCGCACCCTGAGCACTGAGCACCCAGCACCTTGAGTACTGAGCACCGAGCACCCCGAGCACTGAGCACCCAGCACCCTGAGTACTGAGCACCCAACACCCAGAGTACTGAGCACCCAGCACCCTGATCACTGAGCACCCAGCACGCTGAGTACTGAGCACCCAGCACCCTGAGTACTGAGCACCCAGCACCCTGAGCACTGAGCACTGAGCACCCAGCACCCTGAGCACTGAGCACTGACCACCCAGCACACAGAGCACTGAGCACCCAGCACCCCGAGCACTGAGCACCCAGCGCCCTGAGCACTGAGCACCCAGCACCCTGAGTACTGAGCACCGAGCACCCCGAGCACTGAGCACCCAGCACCCTGAGCACTGAGCACCCTGAGGACTGAGCACCCAGCACCCTGAGCACCAAGCACCCCGAGCACTGAGCACCCAGCACCCTGAGCACTGAGCACCCTGAGCACTGAGCACCCAGCACACCGAGCACTGAGCACCCAGCACCCTGAGTACTGAGCACCCAGCACCCTGAGCACTGAGCACCCAGCACCCTGAGTACTGAGCACCCTGAGTACTGAGCACCGATCACCCTGAGCACTGAGCACCCAGCACCCTGAGTACTGAGCACCCAGCACCCTGAGCACTGAGCACCCAGAACCCTGAGCACTGAGCACCCAGCACCCTGAGTACTGAGGACCCAGAACCCTGAGTACTGAGTACAAAGCACCCTGAGCACTGAGCACCCAGCACCCTGAGTACTGAGCACCGAGCACACTAAGTACTGAGCACCAAGCACCCTGAGTACTGAGCACCCAGCACCCTGAGCACTGAGCACCCAGCACCCTGAGTACTGAGCACCCAGCACCCTGAGTACTGAGCACCCAGCACCCTGAGTACTGAGCACCCAGCACCCTGAGTACTGAGCACCCAGCACCCTGAGTACTGAGCACCGAGCACCCCGAGCACTGAGCAACCAGCACCCTGAGTACTGAGCACTGAGCACCCTGAGTACTGAGCACCGAACACCCTGAGTACTGAGCACCCAGCACCCTGAGGACTGAGCACCCAGCACCCTGAACACTGAGCACCCAGCACCCTGAGTACTGAGCCCCCAGCACCCTGAGTACTGAGCACCCAGCACCCTGAGCACTGAGCACCCAGCACCCCGAGCACTGAGCACCCAGCACCCCGAGCACTGAGCACCCAGCACCCCGAGCACTGAGCACCCAGCACCCTGAGCACTGAGCACCCAGCACCCTGAGCACTGAGCACCCAGCACCCTGAGTACTGAGTACTCAGCACCCTCAGCACTGAGCACCCAGCACCCTGAGTACTGATCACCGAGCACCCCGAGCACTGAGCACCCAGCACCCTGAGTACTGAGCACCCAGCACCCTGAGTACTGAGCACCCAGCACCCTGAGTACTGAGCACCCAGCACCCTGAGCACTGAGCACAAAGCACGCTGAGTACTGAGCACTGAGCACCCTGAGTACTGAGCACCGAGGACCCTGAGCACTGAGCACCCAGCACGCTGAGTACTGAGCACTGAGCACCCTGAGTACTGAGCACCTAGCACCCTGAATACTGAGCACACAGCACCCTGAGCACTGAGCAGCCAGCACCCTCAGCACTGAGCACCCAGCACCCCGAGCACTGAGCACCCAGCACCCTGAGCACTGAGCACCCAGCACCCCGATTACTGAGCACCCAGCACCCTGAGTACTGAGCACCAAGTACCCTGAGTACTGAGCACCCCGAGTAATGAGCACCCAGCACCCCGAGCACGGAGCACCCGGCACCCTGAGTACTGAGAACAGATCACCCTGAGTACTGAGCACCCAGCACCCTGAGTACTGAGCCCCCAGCACCCTGAGTACTGAGCACCCAGCAACCCGAGCACTGAGCACCCAGCACCCCGAGAATGAGCACCCAGCACCCTGAGTACTGAGAACCGAGCACCCTGAGTACTGAGCACCCAGCACCCTGAGTACTGAGCCCCCAGCACCCTGAGCACTGAGCACCCAGCACACCGAGCACTGAGCACCCAGCACCCCGAGAATGAGCACCCAGCACACTGAGTACTGAGCACCCAGCACCCCGAGCACGGAGCACCCAGGACCCCGAGCACTGAGTACTGAGCACCCAGCACCCTGAGTACTGAGCACCGAGCTCCCCGAGCACTGAGCACCCAGCACCCTGAGCACTGAGCACCCAGCACCCTGTGCACTGAGCACCCAGCACCCTGAGCACTGAGC
This sequence comes from Microtus oregoni, assembly GCF_018167655.1. Lineage (NCBI taxonomy): Eukaryota > Metazoa > Chordata > Mammalia > Rodentia > Cricetidae > Microtus > Microtus oregoni. The sequence continues at coordinate 72,654 of NW_024543384.1, forward strand.
ACCCAGCACCCTGAGTACTGAGCACCCAGCACCCTGAGCACTGAGCACCCAGCACCCTGAGCATTGAGCACACAGCACCCTGAGTACTGAGCACCCAGAACCCTGAGTACTGAGTACAAAGCACCCTGAGCACTGAGCACCCAGCACCCTGAGTACTGAGCACGGAGCACCCTGAGTACTGAGCACCCAGCACCCTGAGTACTGAGCACCCAGCACCCTGAGCACTGAGCACCCAGCACCCTGAGTACTGAGCACCCAGCACCCTGAGTACTGAGCACTGATCACCCTGAGCACTGAGCACCCAGCACCCCGAGCACTGAGCACCCAGCACCCTGAGTACTGAGCACCTAGCACCCTGAGCACTGAGCACCGAGCACCCTGAGTACTGAACACCCAGCACCCTGAGCACTGAGCACTGAGCACCCAGCACATTGAGCACTGAGCACTGAGCACCCAGCACCCCGAGCACTGAGCACCCAGCACCCTGAGCACCCAGCACCCTGAGCACTGAGCACCCTGAGCACTGAGCACCCTGAGCACTGAGCATTGAGCACCCAGCACCCTGAGTACTGAGCACGCAACACTCTGAGCAATGAGCACCCAGCACGCTGAGTACTGAGCACTGAGCAAACAGCACCCTGAGCACTGAGCACCCAGCACCCTGAGCACTGAGCACTGAGCACCCAGCACCCCGAGCACTGAGCACCCAGCACCCTGAGCACCCAGCACCCTGAGCAATGAGCACCCTGAGTACTGAGCACCCAGCACCCTGAGCACTGAGCACACAGCACCCTGAGTACTGAGCATCCTGAGTACTGAGCACTGATCACCCTGAGCACTGAGCACCCAGCACCCTGAGTACTGAGCACACAGCACCCTGAGCACTGAGCACCCAGCACCCTGAGCACTGAGCACCCAGCACCCTGAGTACTGAGCACCCAGAACCCTGAGTACTGAGTACAAAGCACCCTGAGCACTGAGCACCCAGCACTCTGAGTACTGAGCACCGAGCACCCTGAGTACTGAGCACCCAGCACCCTGAGTACTGAGCACCCAGCACCCTGAGCACTGAGCACCCAGCACCCTGAGTACTGAGCACCCAGCACCCTGAGTACTGAGCACCCAGCACCCTGAGTACGGAGCACCCAGCACCCTGAGTACTGAGCACCCAGCACCCTGAGTACTGAGCACCGAGCACCCTGAGCACTGAGCAACCAGCACCCTGAGTACTGAGCACTGAGCACCCTGAGTACTAAGCACCGAACACCCTGAGTACTGAGCACCCACCACCCTGAGGACTGAGCACCCAGCACCCTGAGCACTGAGCACCCAGCACCCTGAGTAATGAGCACCCAGCACCCTGAGTACTGAGCACCCAGCACCCTGAGCACTGAGCACCCAGCACCCCGAGCCCTGAGCACCCAGCACCCCGAGCACTGAGCACCCAGTACCCTGAGCACTGAGCACCCAGCACCCTGAGCTCTGAGCACCCAGCACCCTGAGTACTGAGTACTCAGCACCCTGAGCACTGAGCACCCAGCACCCTGAGTACTGATCACCGAGCACCCCGAGCACTGAGCACCCAGCACCCTGAGTACTGAGCACCCAGCACCCTGAGCACTGAGCACAAAGCACGCTGAGTACTGAGCACTGAACACCCTGAGTACTGAGCACCGAGGACCCTGAGCACTCAGCACCCAGCACGCTGAGTACTAAGCACTGAGCACCCTGAGTACTGAGCACCTAGCACCCTGAGTACTGAGCACCCAGCACCCTGAGCACTGAGCAGCCAGCACCCTCAGCACTGAGCACCCAGCACCCCGAGCACTGAGCACCCAGCACCCTGAGCACTGAGCACCCAGCACCCCGAGTACTGAGCACCGAGCACCCCGAGCTCTGAGCACCCAGCACCCTGAGTACTGAGCACCCAGTACCCTGAGTACTGAGCACCCCGAGTACTGAGCACCCAGCACCCCGAGCACTGAGCACCCAGCACCCTGAGTACTGAGAACAGATCACCCCGAGCACGGAGCACCCAGTACCCCGAGCACTGAGTACTGAGCACATAGCACCCTGAGTACTGAGCACCGAGCTCCCCGAGCACTGAGCACCCAGGACCCTGAGCACTGAGCACCCAGCACCCTGAGCACTGAACACCCAGCACCCTGAGTACTGAGCACCCAGCACGCTGAGTACTGAGCACTCAGCACCCTGAGCACTGAGCACAAAGCACCCTGAGTACTGAGCACTGAGCACCCAGCACCCCGAGCACTGAGCACCCAGCACCCTGTGTACTGAGCACTGAGCACCCTGATTACTAAGCACCTAGCACCCTGAGTACTGAGCACCCAGGACCCTGAGCACTGAGCACCAAGCACCCCGAGCACTGAGCACTCAGCACCCTGAGCACTCAGCACCCATCACCCCGATCACTGAGCACCCAGCACCCTGAGCACTGAGCACCCAGCACCCTGAGCACTGAGCACCCAGCAACCAGAGCACTGAGCACCCAGCACCCTGAGCACTGAGCACCCAGCACCCTGAGTACTGAGCACCCAGCACCCTGAGTACTGAGCACCCAGCACCCTGAGTACTGAGCACCGAGCACCCTGAGTACTGAGCACCGAGCACCCTGAGTACTGAGCACCCAGCACCCTGAGCACTGAGCACCCAGCACCCTGAGTACTGAGCACCCAGCACCCTGAGTACTGAGCACCCAGCACCCCGAGCACTGAGCACCCAGCACCCTGAGTACTGAGCACCTAGCACCCTGAGCACTGAGCACCGAGCACCCTGAGTACTGAACTCCCAGCACCCTGAGCACTGAGCACTGAGCACCCAGCACCCTGAGCACTGAGAACTGAGCACCCAGCACCCCGAGCACTGAGCACCCAGCACCCTGAGCACCCAGCACCCTGAGCACTGAGCACCCTGAGCACTGAGCACCCTGAGCACTGAGCACTGAGCAGCAAGCACCCTGAGTACTGAGCACCCAACACTCTGAGCACTGAGCACCCAGCACGCTGAGTACTGAGCACTGAGCACACAGCACCCTGAGTACTGAGCACCCAGCAACCCGAGCACTGAGCACCCAGCGCCCCGAGCACTGAGCACCCAGCACCCTGAGCACTGAGCACTGAGCACACTGAGCACTGAGCACCCAGCACCCCGAGTACTGAGCACTGAGCACCCTGAGTACTGCGCACCCAACACCCAGAGTACTGATCACCCAGCACCCTGAGAACTGAGCACCCAGCACCCTGAGTACTGAGCACCCAGCACCCTGAGTACTGAGCACCCAGCACCCTGAGCACTGAGCACTGAGCACCCAGCACCTTGAGCACTGAGCACTGACCACCCAGCACCCTGAGCACTGAGCACCCAGCACCCTGAGCACTGAGCACCCAGCACCCTGAGTACTGAGTACTCAGCACCCTGAGCACTGAGCACCCAGCACCCTGAGTACTGATCACCGAGCACCCCGAGCACTGAGCACCCAGCACCCTGAGTACTGAGCACCCAGCACCCTGAGTACTGAGCACCCAGCACCCTGAGTACTGAGCACCCAGCACCCTGAGCACTGAGCACAAAGCACGCTGAGTACTGAGCACTGAGCACCCTGAGTACTGAGCACCGAGGACCCTGAGCACTGAGCACCCAGCACGCTGAGTACTGAGCACTGAGCACACTGAGTTCTGAGCACCTAGCACCCTGAGTACTGAGCACCCAGCACCCTGAGCACTGAGCAGCCAGCACCCTCAGCACTGAGCACCCAGCACCCCGAGCACTGAGCACGCAGCACCCTGAGCACTGAGCAACCAGCACCCCGAGTACTGAGCACCCAGCACCCCGAGTACTGAGCACCGAGCACCCCGAGCACTGAGCACCCAGCACCCTGAGTACTGAGCACCCAGTACCCTGAGTACTGAGCACCCCGAGTACTGAGCACCCAGCACCCCGAGCACTGAGCACCCAGCACCCTGAGTACTGAGAACAGATCACCCTGAGCACTGAGCACCCAGCACCCTGAGTACTGAGCACCCAGAACCCTGAGTACTGAGTACAAAGCACCCTGAGCACTGAGCACCCAGCACCCTGAGTACTGAGCACCGAGCACCCTGAGTACTGAGCACCCAGCACCCTGAGTTCTGAGCACCCAGCACCCTGAGCACTGAGCACCCAGCACCCTGAGTACTGAGCACCCAGCACCCTGAGTACTGAGCACCCAGCACCCTGAGTACGGAGCACCCAGCACCCTGAGTACTGAGCACCCAGCACCCTGAGTACTGAGCACCGAGCACCCCGAGCACTGAGCAACCAGCACCCTGAGTACTGAGCACTGAGCACCCTGAGTACTAAGCACCGAACACCCTGAGTACTGAGCACCCAGCACCCTGAGGACTGAGCACCCAGCACCCTGAGCACTGAGCACCCAGCACCCTGAGTAATGAGCACCCAGCACCCTGAGTACTGAGCACCCAGCACCCTGAGCACTGAGCACCCAGCACCCCGAGCACTGAGCACCCAGCACCCCGAGCACTGAGCACCCAGCACCCTGAGCACTGAGCACCCAGCACCCTGAGCACTGAGCACCCAGCACCCTGAGTACTGAGTACTCAGCACCCTGAGCACTGAGCACCCAGCACCCTGAGTACTGATCACCGAGCACCCCGAGCACTGAGCACCCAGCACCCAGAGTACTGAGCACCCAGCACCCTGAGCACTGAGCACAAAGCACGCTGAGTACTGAGCACTGAACACCCTGAGTACTGAGCACCGAGGACCCTGAGCACTCAGCACCCAGCACGCTGAGTACTAAGCACTGAGCACCCTGAGTACTGAGCACCTAGCACCCTGAGTACTGAGCACCCAGCACCCTGAGCACTGAGCAGCCAGCACCCTCAGCACTCAGCACCCAGCACCCCGAGCACTGAGCACCCAGCACCCTGAGCACTGAGCACCCAGCACCCCGAGTACTGAGCACCGAGCACCCCGAGCTCTGAGCACCCAGCACCCTGAGTACTGAGAACAGATCACCCCGAGCACGGAGCACCCAGTACCCCGAGCACTGAGTACTGAGCACCCAGCACCCTGAGTACTGAGCACCGAGCTCCCCGAGCACTGAGCACCCAGCACCCTGAGCACTGAGCACCCAGCACCCTGAGCACTGAACACCCAGCACCCTGAGTACTGAGCACCCAGCACGCTGAGTACTGAGCACTCAGCACCCTGAGCACTGAGCACCCAGCACCCTGAGTACTGAGCACTGAGCACCCAGCACCCCGAGCACTGAGCACCCAGCACCCTGTGTACTGTGCACTGAGCACCCTGATTACTAAGCACCTAGCACCCTGAGTACTGAGCACCCAGGACCCTGAGCACTGAGCACCGAGCACCCCGAGCACTGAGCACTCAGCACCCTTAGCACTCAGCACCCATCACCCCGATCACTGAGCACCCAGCACCCTGAGCACTGAGCACCCAGCACCCTGAGCACTGAGCACCCAGCAACCAGAGCACTGAGCACCCAGCACCCTGAGCACTGAGCACCCAGCACCCTGAGTACTGAGCACCCAGCACCCTGAGTACTGAGCACCCAGCACCCTGAGTACTGAGCACCGAGCACCCTGAGTACTGAGCACCGAGCACCCTGAGTACTGAGCACCCAGCACCCTGAGCACTGAGCACCCAGCACCCTGAGTACTGAGCACCCAGCACCCTGAGTACTGAGCACCCAGCACCCCGAGCACTGAACACCCAGCACCCTGAGTACTGAGCACCTAGCACCCTGAGCACTGAGCACCGAGCACCCTGAGTACTGAACACCCAGCACCCTGAGCACTGAGCACTGATCACCCAGCACCCTGAGCACTGAGAACTGAGCACCCAGCACCCCGAGCACTGAGTACCCAGCACCCTGAGCACCCAGCACCCTGAGCACTGAGCACCCTGAGCACTGAGCACCCTGAGCACTGAGCACTGAGCACCCAGCAACCTGAGTACTGAGCACCCAACACTCTGAGCACTGAGCACCCAGCACGCTGAGTACTGAGCACTGAGCACACAGCACCCTGAGTACTGAGCACCCAGCACCCCGAGCACTGAGCACCCAGCGCCCCGAGCACTGAGCACCCAGCACCCTGAGCACTGAGCACTGAGCACACTGAGCACTGAGCACCCAGCACCCCGAGTACTGAGCACTGAGCACCCTGAGTACTGCGCACCCAACACCCAGAGTACTGATCACCCAGCACCCTGAGAACTGAGCACCCAGCACCCTGAGTACTGAGCACCCAGCACCCTTAGTACTGAGCACCCAGCACCCTGAGCACTGAGCACTGAGCACCCAGCACCCTGAGTACTGAGCACCCAGCACCCTGAGTACTGAGCACCCAGCACCCTGAGCACTGAGCACTGAGCACCCAGCACCTTGAGCACTGAGCACTGACCACCCAGCACCCTGAGCACTGAGCACCCAGCACCCTGAGCACTGAGCACCCAGCACCCTGAGTACTGAGTACTCAGCACCCTGAGCACTGAGCACCCAGCACCCCGAGTACTGATCACCGAGCACCCCGAGCACTGAGCACCCAGCACCCTGAGTACTGAGCACCCAGCACCCTGAGTACTGAGCACCCAGCACCCTGAGTACTGAGCACCCAGCACCCTGAGCACTGAGCACAAAGCACGCTGAGTACTGAGCACTGAGCACCCTGAGTACTGAGCACCGAGGACCCTGAGCACTGAGCACCCAGCACGCTGAGTACTGAGCACTGAGCACCCTGAGTACTGAGCACCTAGCACCCTGAGTACTGAGCACCCAGCACCCTGAGCACTGAGCAGCCAGCACCCTCAGCACTGAGCACCCAGCACCCCGAGCACTGAGCACCCAGCACCCTGAGCACTGAGCACCCAGCACCCCGAGTACTGAGCACCCAGGACCCCGAGTACTGAGCACCGAGCACCCCGAGCACTGAGCACCCAGCACCCTGAGTACTGAGCACCCAGTACCCTGAGTACTGAGCACCCCGAGTACTGAGCACCCAGCACCCCGAGCACTGAGCACCCAGCACCCTGAGCACTGAGCACCCAGCACCCTGAGCACTGAACACCCAGCACCCCGAGCACTGAGCACCCAGCACCCTGAGTACTGAGCACTGAGCACCCAGCACCCCGAGCACTGAGCACCCAGCACCCTGAGTACTGAGCACCCAGCACGCTGAGTACTGAGCACTCAGCACCCTGAGCACTGAGCACCCAGCACCCTGAGTACTGAGCACTGAGCACCCCGCACCCCGAGCACTGAGCACCCAGTACCCTGAGTACTGAGCACCCCGAGTACTGAGCACCGAGCTCCCCAAGCACTGAGCACCCAGCACCCTGAGCACTGAGCACCCAGCACCCTGAGCACTGAACACCCAGCACCCTGAGTACTGAGCACCCAGCACGCTGAGTACTGAGCACTCAGCACCCTGAGCACTGAGCACCCAGCACCCTGAGACTGAGCACTGAGCACCCAGCACCCCGAGCACTGAGCACCCAGCACCCTGTGTACTGAGCACTGAGCACCCTGATTACTAAGCACCTAGCACCCTGAGTACTGAGCACCCAGGACTCTGAGCACTGAGCACCAAGCACCCCGAGCACTGAGCACTCAGCACCCTGAGCACTCAGCACCCATCACCCCGATCACTGAGCACCCAGCACCCTGAGCACTGAGCACCCAGCACCCTGAGCACTGAGCACCCAGCAACCAGAGCACTGAGCACCCAGCACCCTGAGCACTGAGCACCCAGCACCCTGAGTACTGAGCACCCAGCACCCTGAGTACTGAGCACCCAGCACCCTGAGTACTGAGCACCGAGCACCCTGAGTACTGAGCACCGAGCACCCTGAGTACTGAGCACCCAGCACCCTGAGCACTGAGCACCCAGCACCCTGAGTACTGAGCACCCAGCACCCTGAGTACTGAGCACCCAGCACCCCGAGCACTGAGCACCCAGCACCCTGAGTACTGAGCACCTAGCACCCTGAGCACTGAGCACCGAGCACCCTGAGTACTGAACACCCAGCACCCTGAGCACTGAGCACTGAGCACCCAGCACCCTGAGCACTGAGAACTGAGCACCCAGCACCCCGAGCACTGAGCACCCAGCACCCTGAGCACCCAGCACCCTGAGCACTGAGCACCCTGAGCACTGAGCACCCTGAGCACTGAGCACTGAGCAGCAAGCACCCTGAGTACTGAGCACCCAACACTCTGAGCACTGAGCACCCAGCACGCTGAGTACTGAGCACTGAGCACACAGCACCCTGAGTACTGAGCACCCAGCAACCCGAGCACTGAGCACCCAGCGCCCCGAGCACTGAGCACCCAGCACCCTGAGCACTGAGCACTGAGCACACTGAGCACTGAGCACCCAGCACCCCGAGTACTGAGCACTGAGCACCCTGAGTACTGCGCACCCAACACCCAGAGTACTGATCACCCAGCACCCTGAGAACTGAGCACCCAGCACCCTGAGTACTGAGCACCCAGCACCCTGAGTACTGAGCACCCAGCACCCTGAGCACTGAGCACTGAGCACCCAGCACCTTGAGCACTGAGCACTGACCACCCAGCACCCTGAGCACTGAGCACCCAGCACCCTGAGCACTGAGCACCCAGCACCCTGAGTACTGAGTACTCAGCACCCTGAGCACTGAGCACCCAGCACCCTGAGTACTGATCACCGAGCACCCCGAGCACTGAGCACCCAGCACCCTGAGTACTGAGCACCCAGCACCCTGAGTACTGAGCACCCAGCACCCTGAGTACTGAGCACCCAGCACCCTGAGCACTGAGCACAAAGCACGCTGAGTACTGAGCACTGAGCACCCTGAGTACTGAGCACCGAGGACCCTGAGCACTGAGCACCCAGCACGCTGAGTACTGAGCACTGAGCACACTGAGTTCTGAGCACCTAGCACCCTGAGTACTGAGCACCCAGCACCCTGAGCACTGAGCAGCCAGCACCCTCAGCACTGAGCACCCAGCACCCCGAGCACTGAGCACGCAGCACCCTGAGCACTGAGCAACCAGCACCCCGAGTACTGAGCACCCAGCACCCCGAGTACTGAGCACCGAGCACCCCGAGCACTGAGCACCCAGCACCCTGAGTACTGAGCACCCAGTACCCTGAGTACTGAGCACCCCGAGTACTGAGCACCCAGCACCCCGAGCACTGAGCACCCAGCACCCTGAGTCCTGAGAACAGATCACCCTGAGCACTGAGCACCCAGCACCCTGAGTACTGAGCACCCAGAACCCTGAGTACTGAGTACAAAGCACCCTGAGCACTGAGCACCCAGCACCCTGAGTACTGAGCACCGAGCACCCTGAGTACTGAGCACCCAGCACCCTGAGTTCTGAGCACCCAGCACCCTGAGCACTGAGCACCCAGCACCCTGAGTACTGAGCACCCAGCACCCTGAGTACTGAGCACCCAGCACCCTGAGTACGGAGCACCCAGCACCCTGAGTACTGAGCACCCAGCACCCTGAGTACTGAGCACCGAGCACCCCGAGCACTGAGCAACCAGCACCCTGAGTACTGAGCACTGAGCACCCTGAGTACTAAGCACCGAACACCCTGAGTACTGAGCACCCAGCACCCTGAGGACTGAGCACCCAGCACCCTGAGCACTGAGCACCCAGCACCCTGAGTAATGAGCACCCAGCACCCTGAGTACTGAGCACCCAGCACCCTGAGCACTGAGCACCCAGCACCCCGAGCACTGAGCACCCAGCACCCCGAGCACTGAGCACCCAGCACCCTGAGCACTGAGCACCCAGCACCCTGAGCACTGAGCACCCAGCACCCTGAGTACTGAGTACTCAGCACCCTGAGCACTGAGCACCCAGCACCCTGAGTACTGATCACCGAGCACCCCGAGCACTGAGCACCCAGCACCCAGAGTACTGAGCACCCAGCACCCTGAGCACTCAGCACAAAGCACGCTGAGTACTGAGCACTGAACACCCTGAGTACTGAGCACCGAGGACCCTGAGCACTCAGCACCCAGCACGCTGAGTACTAAGCACTGAGCACCCTGAGTACTGAGCACCTAGCACCCTGAGTACTGAGCACCCAGCACCCTGAGCACTGAGCAGCCAGCACCCTCAGCACTCAGCACCCAGCACCCCGAGCACTGAGCACCCAGCACCCTGAGCACTGAGCACCCAGCACCCCGAGTACTGAGCACCGAGCACCCCGAGCTCTGAGCACCCAGCACCCTGAGTACTGAGAACAGATCACCCCGAGCACGGAGCACCCAGTACCCCGAGCACTGAGTACTGAGCACCCAGCAACCTGAGTACTGAGCACCGAGCTCCCCGAGCACTGAGCACCCAGCACCCTGAGCACTGAGCACCCAGCACCCTGAGCACTGAACACCCAGCACCCTGAGTACTGAGCACCCAGCACGCTGAGTACTGAGCACTCAGCACCCTGAGCACTGAGCACCCAGCACCCTGAGTACTGAGCACTGAGCACCCAGCACCCCGAGCACTGAGCACCCAGCACCCTGTGTACTGTGCACTGAGCACCCTGATTACTAAGCACCTAGCACCCTGAGTACTGAGCACCCAGGACCCTGAGCACTGAGCACCGAGCACCCCGAGCACTGAGCACTCAGCACCCTGAGCACTCAGCACCCATCACCCCGATCACTGAGCACCCAGCACCCTGAGCACTGAGCACCCAGCACCCTGAGCACTGAGCACCCAGCAACCAGAGCACTGAGCACCCAGCACCCTGAGCACTGAGCACCCAGCACCCTGAGTACTGAGCACCCAGCACCCTGAGTACTGAGCACCCAGCACCCTGAGTACTGAGCACCGAGCACCCTGAGTACTGAGCACCGAGCACCCTGAGTACTGAGCACCCAGCACCCTGAGCACTGAGCACCCAGCACCCTGAGTACTGAGCACCCAGCACCCTGAGTACTGAGCACCCAGCACCCCGAGCACTGAACACCCAGCACCCTGAGTACTGAGCACCTAGCACCCTGAGCACTGAGCACCGAGCACCCTGAGTACTGAACACCCAGCACCCTGAGCACTGAGCACTGATCACCCAGCACCCTGAGCACTGAGAACTGAGCACCCAGCACCCCGAGCACTGAGCACCCAGCACCCTGAGCACCCAGCACCCTGAGCACTGAGCACCCTGAGCACTGAGCACCCTGAGCACTGAGCACTGAGCACCCAGCACCCTGAGTACTGAGCACCCAACACTCTGAGCACTGAGCACCCAGCACGCTGAGTACTGAGCACTGAGCACCCAGCACCCTGAGCACTGAGCACCCTGAGCACTGAGCACCCTGAGCACTGAGCACTGAGCACCCAGCACCCTGAGTACTGAGCACCCAACACTCTGAGCACTGAGCACCCAGCACGCTGAGTACTGAGCACTGAGCACCCAGCGCCACGAGCACTGAGCACCCAGCACCCTGAGCACTGAGCACTGAGCACACTGAGCACTGAGCACCCAGCACCCCGAGTACTGAGCACTGAGCACCCTGAGTACTGCGCACCCAACACCCAGAGTACTGATCACCCAGCACCCTGAGAACTGAGCACCCAGCACCCTGAGTACTGAGCACCCAGCACCCTGAGTACTGAGCACCCAGCACCCTGAGCACTGAGCACTGAGCACCCAGCACCTTGAGCACTGAGCACTGACCACCCAGCACCCTGAGCACTGAGCACCCAGCACCCTGAGCACTGAGCACCCAGCACCCTGAGTACTGAGTACTCAGCACCCTGAGCACTGAGCACCCAGCACCCTGAGTACTGATCACCGAGCACCCCGAGCACTGAGCACCCAGCACCCTGAGTACTGAGCACCCAGCACCCTGAGTACTGAGCACCCAGCACCCTGAGTACTGAGCACCCAGCACCCTGAGCACTGAGCACAAAGCACGCTGAGTACTGAGCACTGAGCACCCTGAGTACTGAGCACCGAGGACCCTGAGCACTGAGCACCCAGCACGCTGAGTACTGAGCACTGAGCACCCTGAGTACTGAGCACCTAGCACCCTGAGTACTGAGCACCCAGCACCCTGAGCACTGAGCAGCCAGCACCCTCAGCACTGAGCACCCAGCACCCTGAGCACTGAGCACTCAGCACCCTGAGCACTGAGCACCCAGCACCCCGAGTACTGAGCACCCAGGACCCCGAGTACTGAGCACCGAGCACCCCGAGCACTGAGCACCCAGCACCCTGAGTACTGAGCACCCCGTACCCTGAGTACTGAGCACCCCGAGTACTGAGCACCCAGCACCCCGAGCACTGAGCACCCAGCACCCTGAGTACTGAGAACAGATCACCCTGAGTACTGAGCACCCAGCACCCTGAGTACTTAGCCCCCAGCACCCTGAGTACTGAGCACCCAGCAACCCGAGCACTGAGCACCCAGCACCCCGAGAATGAGCACCCAGCACCCTGAGTACTGAGAACCGAGCACCCTGAGTACTGAGCACCCAGCACCCTGAGTACTGAGCCCCCAGCACCCTGAGCACTGAGCACCCAGCACACCGAGCACTGAGCACCCAGCACCCCGAGAATGAGCACCCAGCACCCTGAGTACTGAGCACCCAGCACCCCGAGCACGGAGCACCCAGGACCCCGAGCACTGAGTACTGAGCACCCAGCACCCTGAGTACTGAGCACCGAGATCCCCGAGCACTGAGCACCCAGCACCCTGAGCACTGAGCACCCAGCACCCTGAGCACTGAGCACCCAGCACCCTGAGCACTGAGCACCCAGCACCCTGAGCACTGAGCACCCAGCACCCAGAGCACTGAGCACCCAGCACCCTGAGCACTGAGCACCCAGCACCCTGAGTACTGAGCACCCATCACCCTGAGTACTGAGCACCCTGAGTACTGAGCACCGATCACCCTGAGCACTGAGCACCCAGCACCCTGAGTACTGAGCACCCAGCACCCTGAGCACTGAGCACCCAGCACCCTGAGCATTGAGCACCCAGCACCCTGAGTACTGAGCACCCAGAACCCAGAGTACTGAGTACAAAGCACCCTGAGCACTGAGCACCCAGCACCCTGAGTACTGAGCACGGAGCACCCTGAGTACTGAGCACCCAGCACCCTGAGTACTGAGCACCCAGCACCCTGAGCACTGAGCACCCAGCACCCTGAGTACTGAGCACCCAGCACCCTGAGTACTGAGCACTGATCACCCTGAGCACTGAGCACCCAGCACCCCGAGCACTGAGCACCCAGCACCCTGAGTACTGAGCACCTAGCACCCTGAGCACTGAGCACCGAGCACCCTGAGTACTGAACACCCAGCACCCTGGGCACTGAGCACTGAGCACCCAGCACCCTGAGCACTGAGCACTGAGCACCCAGCACCCCGAGCACTGAGCACCCAGCACCCTGAGCACCCAGCACCCTGAGCACTGAGCACCCTGAGCACTGAACACCCTGAGCACTGAGCACTGAGCACCCAGCACCCTGAGTACTGAGCACCCAACACTCTGAGCAATGAGCACCCAGCACGCTGAGTACTGAGCACTGAGCACACAGCACCCTGAGCACTGAGCACCCAGCACCCTGAGCACTGAGCACTGAGCACCCAGCAACCCGAGCACTGAGCACCCAGCACCCTGAGCACCCAGCACCCTGAGCACTGAGCACCCTGAGTACTGAGCACCCAGCACCCTGAGCACTGAGCACACAGCACCCTGAGTTCTGAGCACCCTGAGTACTGAGCACTGATCACCCTGAGCACTGAGCACCCAGCACCCTGAGTACTGAGCACACAGCACCCTGAGCACTGAGCACCCAGCACCCTGAGCACTGAGCACCCAGCACCCTGAGTACTGAGCACTGAGCACCCAGCACCCTGAGCACTGAGCACACAGCACCCTGAGTACTGAGCACCCTGAGTACTGAGCACTGATCACCCTGAGCACTGAGCACCCAGCACCCTGAGTACTGAGCACCCAGCACCCTGAGCACTGAGCACCCAGCACTCTGAGCACTGAGCACCAAGCACCCTGAGTACTGAGCCCCCAGCACCCTGAGTACTGAGCACCCAGCACCCTGAGTACGGAGCACCCAGCACCCTGAGTACTGAGCACCCAGCACCCTGAGTACTGAGCACCGAGCACCCGAGCACTGAGCAACCAGCACCCTGAGTACTGAGCACTGAGCACCCTGAGTACTAAGCACCGAACACCCTGAGTAGTGAGCACCCAGCACCCTGAGGACTGAGCACCCAGCACCCTGAGCACTGAGCACCCAGCACCCTGAGTAATGAGCACCCAGCACCCTGAGTACTGAGCACCCAGCACCCTGAGCACTTAGCACCCAGCACCCCGAGCACTGAGCACCCAGCACCCCGAGCACTGAGCACCCAGCACCCTGAGCACTGAGCACCCAGCACCCTGAGCACTGAGCACCCAGCACCCTGAGTACTGAGTACTCAGCACCCTGAGCACTGAGCACCCAGCACCCTGAGTACTGATCACCGAGCACCCCGAGCACTGAGCACCCAGCACCCTGAGTACTGAGCACACAGCACCCTGAGCACTGAGCACAAAGCACGCTGAGTACTGAGCACTGAACACCCTGAGTACTTAGCACCGAGGACCCTGAGCACTCAGCACCCAGCACGCTGAGTACTAAGCACTGAGCACCCTAAGTACTGAGCACCTAGCACCCTGAGTACTGAGCACCCAGCACCCTGAGCACTGAGCAGCCAGCACCCTCAGCACTGAGCACCCAGCACCCCGAGCACTGAGCACCCAGCACCCTGAGCACTGAGCACCCAGCACCCCGAGTACTGAGCACCGAGCACCCCGAGCTCTGAGCACCCAGCACCCTGAGTACTGAGCACCCAGTACCCTGAGTACTGAGCACCCCGAGTACTGAGCACCCAGCACCCCGAGCACTGAGCACCCAGCACCCTGAGTACTGAGAACAGATCACCCCGAGCACGGAGCACCCAGTACCCCGAGCACTGAGTACTGAGCACATAGCACCCTGAGTACTGAGCACCGAGCTCCCCGAGCACTGAGCACCCAGGACCCTGAGCACTGAGCACCCAGCACCCTGAGCACTGAACACCCAGCACCCTGAGTACTGAGCACCCAGCACGCTGAGTACTGAGCACTCAGCACCCTGAGCACTGAGCACCCAGCACCCTGAGTACTGAGCACCCAGCACCCTGAGTACTGAGCACCTAGCACCCTGAGCACTAAGCACCGAGCACCCTGAGTACTGAACACCCAGCACCCTGAGCACTGAGCACTGAGCACCCAGCACCCTGAGCACTGAGAACTGAGCACCCAGCACCCAGAGCACTGAGCACCCAGCACCCTGAGCACCCAGCACCCTGAGCACTGAGCACCCTGAGCACTGAGCACCCTGATCACTGAGCACTGAGCACCAAGCACCCTGAGTACTGAGCACCCAACACTCTGAGCACTGAGCACCCAGCACGCTGAGTACTGAGCACTGAGCACACAGCACCCTGAGTACTGAGCACCCAGCACCCCGAGCACTGAGCACCCAGCGCCCCGAGCACTGAGCACCCAGCACCCTGAGCACTGAGCACGGAGCACACTGAGCACTGAGCACCCAGCACCCCGAGTACTGAGCACTGAGCACCCTGAGTACTGCGCACCCAACACCCAGAGTACTGATCACCCAGCACCCTGAGAACTGAGCACCCAGCACCCTGAGTACTGAGCACCCAGCACCCTGAGTACTGAGCACCCAGCACCCTGAGCACTGAGCACTGAGCACCCAGCACCTTGAGCACTGAGCACTGACCACCCAGCACCCTGAGCACTGAGCACACAGCACCCTGAGCACTGAGCACCCTGCACCCTGAGTACTGAGTACTCAGCACCCTGAGCACTGAGCACCCAGCACCCTGAGTACTGATCACCGAGCACCCCGAGCACTGAGCACCCAGCACCCTGAGTACTGAGCACCCAGCACCCTGAGTACTGAGCATCCAGCACCCTGAGTACTGAGCACCCAGCACCCTGAGCACTGAGCACAAAGCACGCTGAGTACTGAGCACTGAGCACCCTGAGTACTGAGCACCGAGGACCCTGAGCACTGAGCACCCAGCACGCTGAGTACTGAGCACTGAGCACCCTGAGTTCTGAGCACCTAGCACCCTGAGTACTGAGCACCCAGCACCCTGAGCACTGAGCAGCCAGCACCCTCAGCACTGAGCACCCAGCACCCCGAGCACTGAGCAACCAGCACCCCGAGTACTGAGCACCCAGCACCCCGAGTACTGAGCACCGAGCACCCCGAGCACTGAGCACCCAGCACCCTGAGTACTGAGCACCCAGTACCCTGAGTACTGAGCACCCCGAGTACTGAGCACCCAGCACCCCGAGCACTGAGCATCCAGCACCCTGAGTACTGAGAACAGATCACCCTGAGCACTGAGCACCCAGCACCCTGAGTACTGAGCACCCAGAACCCTGAGTACTGAGTACAAAGCACCCTGAGCACTGAGCACCCAGCACCCTGAGTACTGAGCACCGAGCACCCTGAGTACTGAGCACCCAGCACCCTGAGTACGGAGCACCCAGCACCCTGAGTACTGAGCACCCAGCACCCTGAGTACTGAGCACCGAGCACCCCGAGCACTGAGCAACCAGCACCCTGAGTACTGAGCACTGAGCACCCTGAGTACTAAGCACCGAACACCCTGAGTACTGAGCACCCAGCACCCTGAGGACTGAGCACCCAGCACCCTGAGCACTGAGCACCCAGCACCCTGAGTAATGAGCACCCAGCACCCTGAGTACTGAGCACCCAGCACCGTGAGCACTGAGCACCCAGCACCCCGAGCACTGAGCACCCAGCACCCCGAGCACTGAGCACCCAGCACCCTGAGCACTGAGCACCCAGCACCCTGAGCACTGAGCACCCAGCACCCTGAGTACTGAGTACTCAGCACCCTGAGCACTGAGCACCCAGCACCCTGAGTACTGATCACCGAGCACCCCGAGCACTGAGCACACAGCACCCTGAGTACTGAGCACCCAGCACCCTGAGCACTGAGCACAAAGCACGCTGAGTACTGAGCACTGAAAACCCTGAGTACTGAGCACCGAGGACCCTGAGCACTCAGCACCCAGCACGCTGAGTACTGAGCACCGAGCTCCCCGAGCACTGAGCACCCAGGACCCTGAGCACTGAGCACCCAGCACCCTGAGCACTGAACACCCAGCACCCTGAGTACTGAGCACCCAGCACGCTGAGTACTGAGCACTCAGCACCCTGAGCACTGAGCACCCAGCACCCTGAGTACTGAGCACCCAGCACCCTGAGTACTGAGCACCTAGCACCCTGAGCACTAAGCACCGAGCACCCTGAGTACTGAACACCCAGCACCCTGAGCACTGAGCACTGAGCACCCAGCACCCTGAGCACTGAGAACTGAGCACCCAGCACCCCGAGCACTGAGCACCCAGCACCCTGAGCACCCAGCACCCTGAGCACTGAGCACCCTGAGCACTGAGCACCCTGATCACTGAGCACTGAGCACCAAGCACCCTGAGTACTGAGCACCCAACACTCTGAGCACTGAGCACCCAGCACGCTGAGTACTGAGCACTGAGCACACAGCACCCTGAGTACTGAGCACCCAGCACCCCGAGCACTGAGCACCCAGCGCCCCGAGCACTGAGCACCCAGCACCCTGAGCACTGAGCACTGAGCACACTGAGCACTGAGCACCCAGCACCCCGAGTACTGAGCACTGATCACCCTGAGTACTGCGCACCCAACACCCAGAGTACTGATCACCCAGCACCCTGAGAACTGAGCACCCAGCACCCTGAGTACTGAGCACCCAGCACCCTGAGTACTGAGCACCCAGCACCCTGAGCACTGAGCACTGAGCACCCAGCACCTTGAGCACTGAGCACTGACCACCCAGCACCCTGAGCACTGAGCACCCAGCACCCTGAGCACTGAGCACCCTGCACCCTGAGTACTGAGTACTCAGCACCCTGAGCACTGAGCACCCAGCACCCTGAGTACTGATCACCGAGCACCCCGAGCACTGAGCACCCAGCACCCTGAGTACTGAGCACCCAGCACCCTGAGTACTGAGCATCCAGCACCCTGAGTACTGAGCACCCAGCACCCTGAGCACTGAGCACAAAGCACGCTGAGTACTGAGCACTGAGCACCCTGAGTACTGAGCACCGAGGACCCTGAGCACTGAGCACCCAGCACGCTGAGTACTGAGCACTGAGCACCCTGAGTTCTGAGCACCTAGCACCCTGAGTACTGAGCACCCAGCACCCTGAGCACTGAGCAGCCAGCACCCTCAGCACTGAGCACCCAGCACCCCGAGCACTGAGCACCCAGCACCCTGAGCACTGAGCAACCAGCACCCCGAGTACTGAGCACCCAGCACCCCGAGTACTGAGCACCGAGCACCCCGAGCACTGAGCACCCAGCACCCTGAGTACTGAGCACCCAGTACCCTGAGTACTGAGCACCCCGAGTACTGAGCACCCAGCACCCCGAGCACTGAGCATCCAGCACCCTGAGTACTGAGAACAGATCACCCTGAGCACTGAGCACCCAGCACCCTGAGTACTGAGCACCCAGAACCCTGAGTACTGAGTACAAAGCACCCTGAGCACTGAGCACCCAGCACCCAGAGTACTGAGCACCGAGCACCCTGAGTACTGAGCACCCAGCACCCTGAGTACAGAGCACCCAGCACCCTGAGTACTGAGCACCCAGCACCCTGAGTACTGAGCACCTAGCACCCCGAGCACTGAGCAACCAGCACCCTGAGTACTGAGCACTGAGCACCCTGAGTACTAAGCACCGAACACCCTGAGTACTGAGCACCCAGCACCCTGAGGACTGAGCACCCAGCACCCTGAGCACTGAGCACCCAGCACCCTGAGTAATGAGCACCCAGCACCCTGAGTACTGAGCACCCAGCACCGTGAGCACTGAGCACCCAGCACCCCGAGCACTGAGCACCCAGCACCCCGAGCACTGAGCACCCAGCACCCTGAGCACTGAGCACCCAGCACCCTGAGCACTGAGCACCCAGCACCCTGAGTACTGAGTACTCAGCACCCTGAGCACTGAGCACCCAGCACCCTGAGTACTGATCACCGAGCACCCCGAGCACTGAGCACACAGCACCCTGAGTACTGAGCACCCAGCACCCTGAGCACTGAGCACAAAGCACGCTGAGTACTGAGCACTGAACACCCTGAGTACTGAGCACCGAGGACCCTGAGCACTCAGCACCCAGCACGCTGAGTACTAAGCACTGAGCACCCTGAGTACTGAGCACCTAGCACCCTGAGTACTGAGCACCCAGCACCCTGAGCACTGAGCAGCCAGCACCCTCAGCACTGAGCACCCAGCACCCCGAGCACTGAGCACCCAGCACCCTGAGCACTGAGCACCCAGCACCCCGAGTACTGAGCACCGAGCACCCCGAGCTCTGAGCACCCAGCACCCTGAGTACTGAGAACAGATCACCCCGAGCACGGAGCACCCAGTACCCCGAGCACTGAGTACTGAGCACCCAGCACCCTGAGTACTGAGCACCGAGCTCCCCGAGCACTGAGCACCCAGCACCCTGAGCACTGAGCACCCAGCACCCTGAGCACTGAGCACCCAGCAACCAGAGCACTGAGCACCCAGCACCCTGAGCACTGAGCACCCAGCACCCTGAGTACTGAGCACCCAGCACCCTGAGTACTGAGCACCCAGCACCCTGAGTACTGAGCACCGAGCACCCTGAGTACTGAGCAACGAGCACCCTGAGTACTGAGCACCCAGCACCCTGAGCACTGAGCACCCAGCACCCTGAGTACTGAGCACCCAGCACCCTGAGTACTGAGCACCCAGCACCCCGAGCACTGAGCACCCAGCACCCTGAGTACTGAGCACCTAGCACCCTGAGCACTGAGCACCGAGCACCCTGAGTACTGAACACCCAGCACCCTGAGCACTGAGCACTGAGCACCCAGCACCCTGAGCACTGAGAACTGAGCACCCAGCACCCCGAGCACTGAGCACCCAGCACCCTGAGCACCCAGCACCCTGAGTACTGAGCACCCTGAGCACTGAGCACCCTGAGCACTGAGCACCCAGCACCCTGAGTACTGAGCACCCAACACTCTGAGCACTGAGCACCCAGCACGCTGAGTACTGAGCACTGAGCACACAGCACCCTGAGTACTGAGCACCCAGCACCCCGAGCACTGAGCACCCAGCGCCCCGAGCACTGAGCACCCAGCACCCTGAGCACTGAGCACTGAGCACACTGAGCACTGAGCACCCAGCACCCCGAGTACTGAGCACTGAGCACCCTGAGTACTGCGCACCCAACACCCAGAGTACTGATCACCCAGCACCCTGAGAACTGAGCACCCAGCACCCTGAGTACTGAGCACCCAGCACCCTGAGTACTGAGCACCCAGCACCCTGAGCACTGAGCACTGAGCACCCAGCACCTTGAGCACTGAGCACTGACCACCCAGCACCCTGAGCACTGAGCACCCAGCACCCTGAGCACTGAGCACCCAGCACCCTGAGTACTGAGTACTCAGCACCCTGAGCACTGAGCACTGAGCACCCAGCACCCTGAGCACTGAGCACTGAGCACCCAGCACCCCGAGCACTGAGCACCCAGCACCCTGAGCACCCAGCACCCTGAGCACTGAGCACCCTGAGCACTGAGCACCCTGAGCACTGAGCACTGAGCACCCAGCACCATGAGTACTGAGCACCCAACACTCTGAGCAATGAGCACCCAGCACGCTGAGTACTGAGCACTGAGCACACAGCACCCTGAGGACTGAGCACCCAGCACCCTGAGCACTGAGCACTGAGCACCCAGCACCCCGAGCACTGAGCACCCAGCACCCTGAGCACCCAGCACCCTGAGCACTGAGCACCCTGAGTACTGAGCACCCAGCACCCTGAGCACTGAGCACACAGCACCCTGAGTACTGAGCACCCTGAGTAGTGAGCACTGATCACCCTGAGCACTGAGCACCCAGCACCCTGAGTACTGAGCACACAGCACCCTGAGCACTGAGCACCCAGCACCCTGAGCACTGAGCACCCAGCACCCTGAGTACTGAGCACCCAGAACCCTGAGTACTGAGTACAAAGCACCATGAGCACTGAGCACCCAGCACCCTGAGTACTGAGCACCGAGCACCCTGAGTACTGAGCACCCAGCACCCTGAGTACTGAGCACCCAGCACCCTGAGCACTGAGCACCCAGCACCCTGAGTACTGAGCACCCAGCACCCTGAGTACTGAGCACCCAGCACCCTGAGTACGGAGCACCCAGCACCCTGAGTACTGAGCACCCAGCACCCTGAGTACGGAGCACCGAGCACCCGAGCACTGAGCAACCAGCACCCTGAGTACTGAGCACTGAGCACCCTGAGTACTAAGCACCGAACACCCTGAGTAGTGAGCACCCAGCACCCGGAGGACTGAGCACCCAGCACCCTGAGCACTGAGCACCCAGCACCCTGAGTAATGAGCACCCAGCACCCTGAGTACTGAGCACCCAGCACCCTGAGCACTGAGCACCCAGCACCCCGAGCACTGAGCACCCAGCACCCCGAGCACTGAGCACCCAGCACCCTGAGCACTGAGCACCCAGCACCCTGAGCACTGAGCACCCAGCACCCTGAGTACTGAGTACTCAGCACCCTGAGCACTGAGCACCCAGCACCCTGAGTACTGATCACCGAGCACCCCGAGCACTGAGCACCCAGCACCCTGAGTACTGAGCACCCAGCACCCTGAGCACTGAGCACAAAGCACGCTGAGTACTGAGCTCTGAACACCCTGAGTACTTAGCACCGAGGACCCTGAGCACTCAGCACCCAGCACGCTGAGTACTAAGCACTGAGCACCCTGAGTACTGAGCACCTAGCACCCTGAGTACTGAGCACCCAGCACCCTGAGCACTGAGCAGCCAGCACCCTCAGCACTGAGCACCCAGCACCCCGAGCACTGAGCACCCAGCACCCTGAGCACTGAGCACCCAGCACCCCGAGTACTGAGCACCGAGCACCCCGAGCTCTGAGCACCCAGCACCCTGAGTACTGAGCACCCAGTACCCTGAGTACTGAGCACCCCGAGTACTGAGCACCCAGCACCCCGAGCACTGAGCACCCAGCACCCTGAGTACTGAGAACAGATCACCCCGAGCACGGAGCACCCAGTACCCCGAGCACTGAGTACTGAGCACCCAGCACCCTGAGTACTGAGCACCGAGCTCCCCGAGCACTGAGCACCCAGCACCCTGAGCACTGAGCACCCAGCACCCTGAGCACTGAACACCCAGCACCCTGAGTACTGAGCACCCAGCACGCTGAGTACTGAGCACTCAGCACCCTGAGCACTGAGCACCCAGCACCCTGAGTACTGAGCACTGAGCACCCAGCACCCCGAGCACTGAGCACCCAGCACCCTGTGTACTGAGCACTGAGCACCCTGATTACTAAGCACCTAGCACCCTGAGTACTGAGCACCCAGGACCCTGAGCACTGAGCACCGAGCACCCCGAGCACTGAGCACTCAGCACCCTGAGCACTCAGCACCCATCACCCCGATCACTGAGCACCCAGCACCCTGAGCACTGAGCACCCAGCACCCTGAGCACTGAGCACCCAGCACCCAGAGCACTGAGCACCCAGCACACTGAGCACTGAGCACCCAGCACCCTGAGTACTGAGCACCCAGCACCCTGAGTACTGAGCACCCAGCACCCTGAGTACTGAGCACCGAGCACCATGAGTACTGAGCACCGAGCACCCTGAGTACTGAGCACCCAGCACCCTGAGCACTGAGCACCCAGCACCCTGAGTACTGAGCACCCAGCACCCTGAGTACTGAGCACCCAGCACCCCTAGCACTGAGCACCCAGCACCCTGAGTACTGAGCACCTAGCACCCTGAGCACTGAGCACCGAGCACCCTGAGTACTGAACACCCAGCACCTGAGCACTGAGCACTGAGCACCCAGCACCCTGAGCACTGAGAACTGAGCACCCAGCACCCCGAGCACTGAGCACCCAGCACCCTGAGCACCCAGCACCCTGAGCACTGAGCACCCTGAGCACTGAGCACCCTGAGCACTGAGCACTGAGCACCCAGCACCCTGAGTACTGAGCACCCAGCACCCTGAGCACTGAGCACCCAGCACCCCGAGCACTGAGCACCCAGCACCCCGAGCACTGAGCACCCAGCACCCTGAGCACTGAGCACCCAGCACCCTGAGCACTGAGCACCCAGCACCCTGAGTACTGAGTACTCAGCACCCTGAGCACTGAGCACCCAGCACCCTGAGTACTGATCACCGAGCACCCCGAGCACTGAGCACCCAGCACCCTGAGTACTGAGCACCCAGCACCCTGAGCACTGAGCACAAAGCACGCTGAGTACTGAGCACTGAACACCCTGAGTACTGAGCACCGAGGACCCTGAGCACTCAGCACCCAGCACGCTGAGTACTAAGCACTGAGCACCCTGAGTACTGAGCACCTAGCACCCTGAGTACTGAGCACCCAGCACCCTGAGCACTGAGCAGCCAGCACCCTCAGCACTGAGCACCCAGCACCCCGAGCACTGAGCACCCAGCACCCCGAGCTCTGAGCACCCAGCACCCTGAGTACTGAGCACCCAGTACCCTGAGTACTGAGCACCCCGAGTACTGAGCACCCAGCACCCCGAGCACTGAGCACCCAGCACCCTGAGTACTGAGAACAGATCACCCCGAGCACGGAGCACCCAGTACCCCGAACACTGAGTACTGAGCACCCAGCACCCTGAGTACTGAGCACCGAGCTCCCCGAGCACTGAGCACCCAGCACCCTGAGCACTGAGCACCCAGCACCCTGAGCACTGAACACCCAGCACCCTGAGCACTGAGCACCCAGCACCCTGAGCACTGAGCACCCAGCACCCTGAGTACTGAGTACTCAGCACCCTGAGCACTGAGCACCCAGCACCCTGAGTACTGATCACTGAGCACCCGGAGCACTGAGCACCCAGCACCCTGAGTACTGAGCACCCAGCACTGTGAGTACTGAGTACAAAGCACCCTGAGCACTGAGCACCCAGCACCCTGAGTACTGAGCACGGAGCACCCTGAGTACTGAGCACCCAGCACCCTGAGTACTGAGCACCCAGCACCCTGAGCACTGAGCACCCAGCACCCTGAGTACTGAGCACCCAGCACCCTGAGTACTGAGCACTGATCACCCTGAGCACTGAGCACCCAGCACCCCGAGCACTGAGCACCCAGCACCCTGAGTACTGAGCACCTAGCACCCTGAGCACTGAGCACCGAGCACCCTGAGTACTGAACACCCAGCACCCTGAGCACTGAGCACTGAGCACCCAGCACCCTGAGCACTGAGCACTGAGCACCCAGCACCCCGAGCACTGAGCACCCAGCACCCTGAGCACCCAGCACCCTGAGCACTGAGCACCCTGAGCACTGAGCACCCTGAGCACTGAGCACTGAGCACCCAGCACCATGAGTACTGAGCACCCAACACTCTGAGCAATGAGCACCCAGCACGCTGAGTACTGAGCACTGAGCACACAGCACCCTGAGGACTGAGCACCCAGCACCCTGAGCACTGAGCACTGAGCACCCAGCACCCCGAGCACTGAGCACCCAGCACCCTGAGCACCCAGCACCCTGAGCACTGAGCACCCTGAGTACTGAGCACCCAGCACCCTGAGCACTGAGCACACAGCACCCTGAGTACTGAGCACCCTGAGTAGTGAGCACTGATCACCCTGAGCACTGAGCACCCAGCACCCTGAGTACTGAGCACACAGCACCCTGAGCACTGAGCACCCAGCACCCTGAGCACTGAGCACCCAGCACCCTGAGTACTGAGCACCCAGAACCCTGAGTACTGAGTACAAAGCACCATGAGCACTGAGCACCCAGCACCCTGAGTACTGAGCACCGAGCACCCTGAGTACTGAGCACCCAGCACCCTGAGTACTGAGCACCCAGCACCCTGAGCACTGAGCACCCAGCACCCTGAGTACTGAGCACCCAGCACCCTGAGTACTGAGCACCCAGCACCCTGAGTACGGAGCACCCAGCACCCTGAGTACTGAGCACCCAGCACCCTGAGTACTGAGCACCGAGCACCCGAGCACTGAGCAACCAGCACCCTGAGTACTGAGCACTGAGCACCCTGAGTACTAAGCACCGAACACCCTGAGTAGTGAGCACCCAGCACCCGGAGGACTGAGCACCCAGCACCCTGAGCACTGAGCACCCAGCACCCTGAGTAATGAGCACCCAGCACCCTGAGTACTGAGCACCCAGCACCCTGAGCACTGAGCACCCAGCACCCCGAGCACTGAGCACCCAGCACCCCGAGCACTGAGCACCCAGCACCCTGAGCACTGAGCACCCAGCACCCTGAGCACTGAGCACCCAGCACCCTGAGTAATGAGTACTCAGCACCCTGAGCACTGAGCACCCAGCACCCTGAGTACTGATCACCGAGCACCCCGAGCACTGAGCACCCAGCACCCTGAGTACTGAGCACCCAGCACCCTGAGCACTGAGCACAAAGCACGCTGAGTACTGAGCTCTGAACACCCTGAGTACTTAGCACCGAGGACCCTGAGCACTCAGCACCCAGCACGCTGAGTACTAAGCACTGAGCACCCTGAGTACTGAGCACCTAGCACCCTGAGTACTGAGCACCCAGCACCCTGAGCACTGAGCAGCCAGCACCCTCAGCACTGAGCACCCAGCACCCCGAGCACTGAGCACCCAGCACCCTGAGCACTGAGCACCCAGCACCCCGAGTACTGAGCACCGAGCACCCCGAGCTCTGAGCACCCAGCACCCTGAGTACTGAGCACCCAGTACCCTGAGTACTGAGCACCCCGAGTACTGAGCACCCAGCACCCCGAGCACTGAGCACCCAGCACCCTGAGTACTGAGAACAGATCACCCCGAGCACGGAGCACCCAGTACCCCGAGCACTGAGTACTGAGCACCCAGCACCCTGAGTACTGAGCACCGAGCTCCCCGAGCACTGAGCACCCAGCACCCTGAGCACTGAGCACCCAGCACCCTGAGCACTGAACACCCAGCACCCTGAGTACTGAGCACCCAGCACGCTGAGTACTGAGCACTCAGCACCCTGAGCACTGAGCACCCAGCACCCTGAGTACTGAGCACTGAGCACCCAGCACCCCGAGCACTGAGCACCCAGCACCCTGTGTACTGAGCACTGAGCACCCTGATTACTAAGCACCTAGCACCCTGAGTACTGAGCACCCAGGACCCTGAGCACTGAGCACCGAGCACCCCGAGCACTGAGCACTCAGCACCCTGAGCACTCAGCACCCATCACCCCGATCACTGAGCACCCAGCACCCTGAGCACTGAGCACCCAGCACCCTGAGCACTGAGCACCCAGCACCCAGAGCACTGAGCACCCAGCACAATGAGCACTGAGCACCCAGCACCCTGAGTACTGAGCACCCAGCACCCTGAGTACTGAGCACCCAGCACCCTGAGTACTGAGCACCGAGCACCATGAGTACTGAGCACCGAGCACCCTGAGTACTGAGCACCCAGCACCCTGAGCACTGAGCACCCAGCACCCTGAGTACTGAGCACCCAGCACCCTGAGTACTGAGCACCCAGCACCCCTAGCACTGAGCACCCAGCACCCTGAGTACTGAGCACCTAGCACCCTGAGCACTGAGCACCGAGCACCCTGAGTACTGAACACCCAGCACCCTGAGCACTGAGCACCCAGCACCCTGAGCACTGAACACCCAGCACCCTGAGTACTGAGCACCCAGCACGCTGAGTACTGAGCACTCAGCACCCTGAGCACTGAGCACCCAGCACCCTGAGTACTGAGCACTGAGCACCCAGCACCCCGAGCACTGAGCACCCAGCACCCTGTGTACTGAGCACTGAGCACCCTGATTACTAAGCACCTAGCACCCTGAGTACTGAGCACCCAGGACCCTGAGCACTGAGCACCGAGCACCCCGAGCACTGAGCACTCAGCACCCTGAGCACTCAGCACCCATCACCCCGATCACTGAGCACCCAGCACCCTGAGCACTGAGCACCCAGCACCCTGAGCACTGAGCACCCAGCACCCAGAGCACTGAGCACCCAGCACCCTGAGCACTGAGCACCCAGCACCCTGAGTACTGAGCACCCAGCACCCTGAGTACTGAGCACCCAGCACCCTGAGTACTGAGCACCGAGCACCCTGAGTACTGAGCACCGAGCACCCTGAGTACTGAGCACCCAGCACCCTGAGCACTGAGCACCCAGCACCCTGAGTACTGAGCACCCAGCACCCTGAGTACTGAGCACCCAGCACCCCTAGCACTGAGCACCCAGCACCCTGAGTACTGAGCACCTAGCACCCTGAGCACTGAGCACCGAGCACCCTGAGTACTGAACACCCAGCACCCTGAGCACTGAGCACTGAGCACCCAGCACCCTGAGCACTGAGAACTGAGCACCCAGCACCCCGAGCACTGAGCACCCAGCACCCTGAGCACCCAGCACCCTGAGCACTGAGCACCCTGAGCACTGAGCACCCTGAGCACTGAGCACTGAGCACCCAGCACCCTGAGTACTGAGCACCCAACACTCTGAGCACTGAGCACCCAGAACGCTGAGTACTGAGCACTGAGCACACAGCACCCTGAGTACTGAGCACCCAGCACCCCGAGCACTGAGCACCCAGCGCCCCGAGCACTGAGCACCCAGCACCCTGAGCACTGAGCACTGAGCACACTGAGCACTGAGCACCCAGCACCCCGAGTACTGAGCACTGAGCACCCTGAGTACTGCGCACCCAACACCCAGAGTACTGATCACCCAGCACCCTGAGAACTGAGCACCCAGCACCCTGAGTACTGAGCACCCAGCACCCTGAGTACTGAGCACCCAGCACCCTGAGCACTGAGCACTGAGCACCCAGCACCTTGAGCACTGAGCACTGACCACCCAGCACCCCGAGCACTGAGCACCCAGCACCCCAAGCACTGAGCACCCAGCGCCCTGAGCACTGAGCACCCAGCACACTGAGCACTGAGCACCCAGCCCCCTGAGTACTGAGCACCCAGCACCATGAGTACTGAGCACCCAGCACCCTGAGCACTGAGCACCCTGAGGACTGAGCACCCAGCTCCCTGAGCACTGAGCACCCAGCACCCTGAGTACTGAGCACCGATCACCCTGAGCACTGAGCACCCAGCACCCCGAGCACTGAGCACCCAGCACCCTGAGTACTGAGCACCCAGCACCCTGAGCACTGAGCACCCAGCACCCTGAGTACTGAGCACCCTGAGTACTGAGCACCGATCACCCTGAGCACTGAGCACCCAGCACCCTGAGTACTGAGCACCCAGCACCCTGAGCACTGAGCAACCAGCACCCTGAGCACTGAGCACCCAGCACCCTGAGTACTGAGCACCCAGCACCCTGAGTACTGAGTACCCAGCACCCTGAGCACTGAGGACCCAGCACCCTGAGTACTGAGCACCGAGCACCCTGAGTACTGAGCACCCAGCACCCTGAGTACTGAGCACACAGCACCCTGAGCACTGAGCACCCAGCACCCTGAGTACTGAGCACCCAGCACCCTGAGTACTGAGCACCCAGCACCCAGAGCACTGAGCACCCAGCACCCCGAGCACGGAGCACCCAGGACCCCGAGCACTGAGTACTGAGCACCCAGCACCCTGAGTACTGAGCACCGAGCAAACCGAGCACTGAGCACCCTGAGTACTGAGCACCC
This sequence comes from Microtus oregoni, assembly GCF_018167655.1. Taxonomy (NCBI): domain Eukaryota; kingdom Metazoa; phylum Chordata; class Mammalia; order Rodentia; family Cricetidae; genus Microtus; species Microtus oregoni. The sequence goes on from NW_024543384.1 coordinate 101,539, forward strand.
AGCACCCCGATCACTGAGTACCCAGCACCATGTGCACTGAGCACCCAGCACCCTGAGCACTGAGCACCCAGCACCCTGAGTACTGAGCACCCAGCACGCTGAGTACTGAGCACCCAGCACCCTGAGCACTGAGCAGGCAGCACCCTGAGTACTGAGCACTGAGCACCCAGCACCCCGAGCACTGAGCACCCAGCACCCTGTGTACTGAGCACTGAGCACCCTGAGCACTGAGCACCGAGCACCCCGAGCACTGAGCACCCAGCACCCTGAGCACTCAGCACCCAGCACCCCGAGCACTGAGCACCGAGCACCCCGAGCACTGAGCACCCAGCACCCTGAGCACTCAGCACCCAGCACCCCGAGCACTGAGCACCCAGCACCCTGAGCACTGAGCACCCAGCACCATGAGCACGGAGCACCCCGAGTACTGAGCACCCAGCACCCTGAGCACTGAGCACCCAGCACCTTGAGTACTGAGCACCGAGCACCTCGAGCACTAAGCACCCAGCACCCTGAGTACTGAGCACCCAGCACCCTGAGCACTGAGCACCCAGAACCCTGAGCACTGAGCACCCAGCACCCTGAGCACGGAGCACCCAGCACCCTGAGTACTGAGCACCCAACACCCAGACTACTGAGCTCCCAGCACCCTGAGCACTGAGCACCCAGCACCCTGAGTACTGAGCACCCAGCACCCTGAGTACTGAACACCCAGCACCCTGAGCACTGAGCACTGAGCACCCTGAGCACTGAGTACTGAGCACTGAGCACCCTGAGCACTGAGCACCCAGCACCCCGAGTACTGAGCACCCAGCACCCCGAGCACTGAGCACCCAGCGCCCCGAGCACTGAGCACCCAGCACCCCGAGCACTGAGCACTGAGCACCCTGAGCACTGAGCACCAAGCACCCTGAGTACTGAGCACTGAGCACCCTGAGTACTGAGCACCAAGCACCCCGAGTACTGAGCACTGAGCACCCTGAGTACTGAGCACCCAGCACCCTGAGCACTGAGCACCCAGCACCCTGAGTACTGAGCACTGAAAACCCTGAGTACTGAGCACCGAGCACCCTGAGTACTGAGCACCCAGCACCCTGATCACTGAGCACGGAGCACCCCGAGGACTGAGCACCCAGCACCCTGAGCACTGAGCACACAGCACCTTGAGTACTGAGCACCGAGCACAATGAGCACTGCGCACCCAGCACCCTGAGTACTGAGCACCCAGCACCCTGAGCACTGAGCACCCAGCTCCCTGAGCACTGAGCACGCAGCACCCCAAGCACTCAGCAACCAGCACCCTGAGTACTGAGCACAGAGCACCCTGAGCACTGAGCACCCAGCACCCTGAGTACTGAGCACCCAGCACCCTGAGTACTGAGCAACCAGCACCCTGAGCACTGAGCACTGAGCACCCAGCACCCTGAGCACTGAGCACTGAGCACCCAGCACCACAGCCCTGAGCAATCAGCACCCCGAGCACTGAGCACCCAGCACCCTGAGCACTGAGCACCCAGCACTCTGAGTACTGAGCAACCAGCTACCTGAGTACTGAGCACCCAGCACCCTGAGTACTGAGCACTCAGCAGCCTGAGTACTGAGCACCGAGCACACCGAGCAATGAGCACCCAGCACCCTGAGCACTGAGCACCCGGAGGACTGAGCACCCAGCACTCTGAGCACTGAGCACAGATCACTCTGAGCAGTGAGCACCCAGCACCCCGAGCACTGAGCACCCAGCACCCTGAGTACTGAGCACCCAGCACCCCGAGTACTGAGCACCCAGCACCCTGAGTACTGAGCACCCAGCACCCCGAGCACTGAGCACCCAGCACCCTGAGTACTGAGCACCCTGAGTACTGAGCACTGAGCACAGAGCATCCTGAGTACTGAGCACTCTGAGGACTGAGCACCCAGCACCCAGAGCACTGAGAACCCAGCACCCTGAGTACTGAGCACTGATCACCCTGAGCACTGAGCACCCAGCACCCCGAGCACTGAGCACCCAGCACCCTGAGTACTGAGCACCCAGCACCCTGAGCACTGAGCACCGAGCACCCTGAGTACTGAACACCCAGCACCTTGAGCACTCAGCACTGAGCACCCAGCACCCTGAGCACTGAGCACTGAGCACCCAGCACCCCGAGCACTGAGCACCCAGCACCCTGAGCACCCAGCACCCTGAGCACTGAGCACCCTGAGCACTGAGCACCCTGAGCACTGAGCACTGAGCACCCAGCACCCTGAGTACTGAGCACCCAACACTCTGAGCACTGAGCACCCAGCACGCTGAGTACTGAGCACTGAGCACACAGCACCCTGAGTACTGAGCACCCAGCACCCCGAGCACTGAGCACCCAGCGCCCCGAGCACTGAGCACCCAGCACCCCGAGCACTGAGCACTGAGCACACTGAGCACTGAGCACCCAGCACCCCGAGTACTGAGCACTGAGCGCCCTGAGTACTGAGCACCCAGCACCCCGAGTACTGAGCACTGAGCACCCTGAGTACTGAGCACCCAGCACCCTGAGCACTGAGAACCCAGCACCATGAGTACTGAGTACCCAGCACCCTGAGTACTGAGCACCGAGCACCCCGAGCACTGAGCACCCAGCACCCTGAGCACTGAGCACCCTGAGGACTGAGCACCCAGCACCCTGAGCACCGAGCACCCCGAGCACTGAGCACCCAGCACCCTGAGCACTGAGCACCCTGAGGACTGAGCACCCAGCACCCTGAGCACCGAGCACCCCGAGCACTGAGCACCCAGCACCCTGAGCACTGAGCACCCTGAGGACTGAGCACCCAGCACCCTGAGCACCGAGCACCCCGAGCACTGAGCACCCAGCACCCTGAGTACTGAGAACAGATCACCCCGAGCACGGAGCACCCAGTACCCCGAACACTGAGTACTGAGCACCCAGCACCCTGAGTACTGAGCACCGAGCTCCCCGAGCACTGAGCACCCAGCACCCTGAGCACTGAGCACCCAGCACCCTGAGCACTGAACACCCAGCACCCTGAGTACTGAGCACCCAGCACGCTGAGTACTGAGCACTCAGCACCCTGAGCACTGAGCACCCAGCACCCTGAGTACTGAGCACTGAGCACCCAGCACCCCGAGCACTGAGCACCCAGCACCCTGTGTACTGAGCACTGAGCACCCTGATTACTAAGCACCTAGCACCCTGAGTACTGAGCACCCAGGACCCTGAGCACTGAGCACCGAGCACCCCGAGCACTGAGCACTCAGCACCCTGAGCACTCAGCACCCATCACCCCGATCACTGAGCACCCAGCACCCTGAGCACTGAGCACCCAGCACCCTGAGCACTGAGCAGCCAGCACCCTCAGCACTGAGCACCCAGCACCCCGAGCACTGAGCACCCAGCACCCTGAGCACTGAGCACCCAGCACCCCGAGTACTGAGCACCGAGCACCCCGAGCTCTGAGCACCCAGCACCCTGAGTACTGAGCACCCAGTACCCTGAGTACTGAGCACCCCGAGTACTGAGCACCCAGCACCCCGAGCACTGAGCACCCAGCACCCTGAGTACTGAGAACAGATCACCCCGAGCACGGAGCACCCAGTACCCCGAGCACTGAGTACTGAGCACCCAGCACCCTGAGTACTGAGCACCGAGCTCCCCGAGCACTGACCACCCAGCACCCTGAGCACTGAGCACCCAGCACCCTGAGCACTGAACACCCAGCACCCTGAGTACTGAGCACCCAGCACGCTGAGTACTGAGCACTCAGCACCCTGAGCACTGAGCACCCAGCACCCTGAGTACTGAGCACTGAGCACCCAGCACCCCGAGCACTGAGCACCCAGCACCCTGTGTACTGAGCACTGAGCACCCTGATTACTAAGCACCTAGCACCCTGAGTACTGAGCACCCAGGACCCTGAGCACTGAGCACCGAGCACCCCGAGCACTGAGCACTCAGCACCCTGAGCACTCAGCACCCATCACCCCGATCACTGAGCACCCAGCACCCTGAGCACTGAGCACCCAGCACCCTGAGCACTGAGCACCCAGCACCCAGAGCACTGAGCACCCAGCACAATGAGCACTGAGCACCCAGCACCCTGAGTACTGAGCACCCAGCACCCTGAGTACTGAGCACCCAGCACCCTGAGTACTGAGCACCGAGCACCATGAGTACTGAGCACCGAGCACCCTGAGTACTGAGCACCCAGCACCCTGAGCACTGAGCACCCAGCACCCTGAGTACTGAGCACCCAGCACCCTGAGTACTGAGCACCCAGCACCCCTAGCACTGAGCACCCAGCACCCTGAGTACTGAGCACCTAGCACCCTGAGCACTGAGCACCGAGCACCCTGAGTACTGAACACCCAGCACCCTGAGCACTGAGCACCCAGCACCCTGAGCACTGAACACCCAGCACCCTGAGTACTGAGCACCCAGCACGCTGAGTACTGAGCACTCAGCACCCTGAGCACTGAGCACCCAGCACCCTGAGTACTGAGCACTGAGCACCCAGCACCCCGAGCACTGAGCACCCAGCACCCTGTGTACTGAGCACTGAGCACCCTGATTACTAAGCACCTAGCACCCTGAGTACTGAGCACCCAGGACCCTGAGCACTGAGCACCGAGCACCCCGAGCACTGAGCACTCAGCACCCTGAGCACTCAGCACCCATCACCCCGATCACTGAGCACCCAGCACCCTGAGCACTGAGCACCCAGCACCCTGAGCACTGAGCACCCAGCACCCAGAGCACTGAGCACCCAGCACCCTGAGCACTGAGCACCCAGCACCCTGAGTACTGAGCACCCAGCACCCTGAGTACTGAGCACCCAGCACCCTGAGTACTGAGCACCGAGCACCCTGAGTACTGAGCACCGAGCACCCTGAGTACTGAGCACCCAGCACCCTGAGCACTGAGCACCCAGCACCCTGAGTACTGAGCACCCAGCACCCTGAGTACTGAGCACCCAGCACCCCTAGCACTGAGCACCCAGCACCCTGAGTACTGAGCACCTAGCACCCTGAGCACTGAGCACCGAGCACCCTGAGTACTGAACACCCAGCACCCTGAGCACTGAGCACTGAGCACCCAGCACCCTGAGCACTGAGAACTGAGCACCCAGCACCCCGAGCACTGAGCACCCAGCACCCTGAGCACCCAGCACCCTGAGCACTGAGCTCCCTGAGCACTGAGCACCCTGAGCACTGAGCACTGAGCACCCAGCACCCTGAGTACTGAGCACCCAACACTCTGAGCACTGAGCACCCAGAACGCTGAGTACTGAGCACTGAGCACACAGCACCCTGAGTACTGAGCACCCAGCACCCCGAGCACTGAGCACCCAGCGCCCCGAGCACTGAGCACCCAGCACCCTGAGCACTGAGCACTGAGCACACTGAGCACTGAGCACCCAGCACCCCGAGTACTGAGCACTGAGCACCCTGAGTACTGCGCACCCAACACCCAGAGTACTGATCACCCAGCACCCTGAGAACTGAGCACCCAGCACCCTGAGTACTGAGCACCCAGCACCCTGAGTACTGAGCACCCAGCACCCTGAGCACTGAGCACTGAGCACCCAGCACCTTGAGCACTGAGCACTGACCACCCAGCACCCCGAGCACTGAGCACCCAGCACCCCAAGCACTGAGCACCCAGCGCCCTGAGCACTGAGCACCCAGCACACTGAGCACTGAGCACCCAGCCCCCTGAGTACTGAGCACCCAGCACCATGAGTACTGAGCACCCAGCACCCTGAGCACTGAGCACCCTGAGGACTGAGCACCCAGCTCCCTGAGCACTGAGCACCCAGCACCCTGAGTACTGAGCACCGATCACCCTGAGCACTGAGCACCCAGCACCCCGAGCACTGAGCACCCAGCACCCTGAGTACTGAGCACCCAGCACCCTGAGCACTGAGCACCCAGCACCCTGAGTACTGAGCACCCTGAGTACTGAGCACCGATCACCCTGAGCACTGAGCACCCAGCACCCTGAGTACTGAGCACCCAGCACCCTGAGCACTGAGCAACCAGCACCCTGAGCACTGAGCACCCAGCACCCTGAGTACTGAGCACCCAGCACCCTGAGTACTGAGTACCCAGCACCCTGAGCACTGAGGACCCAGCACCCTGAGTACTGAGCACCGAGCACCCTGAGTACTGAGCACCCAGCACCCTGAGTACTGAGCACACAGCACCCTGAGCACTGAGCACCCAGCACCCTGAGTACTGAGCACCCAGCACCCTGAGTACTGAGCACCCAGCACCCAGAGCACTGAGCACCCAGCACCCCGAGCACGGAGCACCCAGGACCCCGAGCACTGAGTACTGAGCACCCAGCACCCTGAGTACTGAGCACCGAGCAAACCGAGCACTGAGCACCCTGAGTACTGAGCACCCAGCACCCCGATCACTGAGTACCCAGCACCATGTGCACTGAGCACCCAGCACCCTGAGCACTGAGCACCCAGCACCCTGAGTACTGAGCACCCAGCACGCTGAGTACTGAGCACCCAGCACCCTGAGCACTGAGCAGGCAGCACCCTGAGTACTGAGCACTGAGCACCCAGCACCCCGAGCACTGAGCACCCAGCACCCTGTGTACTGAGCACTGAGCACCCTGAGCACTGAGCACCGAGCACCCCGAGCACTGAGCACCCAGCACCCTGAGCACTCAGCACCCAGCACCCCGAGCACTGAGCACCGAGCACCCCGAGCACTGAGCACCCAGCACCCTGAGCACTCAGCACCCAGCACCCCGAGCACTGAGCACCCAGCACCCTGAGCACTGAGCACCCAGCACCATGAGCACGGAGCACCCCGAGTACTGAGCACCCAGCACCCTGAGCACTGAGCACCCAGCACCTTGAGTACTGAGCACCGAGCACCTCGAGCACTAAGCACCCAGCACCCTGAGTACTGAGCACCCAGCACCCTGAGCACTGAGCACCCAGAACCCTGAGCACTGAGCACCCAGCACCCTGAGCACGGAGCACCCAGCACCCTGAGTACTGAGCACCCAACACCCAGACTACTGAGCTCCCAGCACCCTGAGCACTGAGCACCCAGCACCCTGAGTACTGAGCACCCAGCACCCTGAGTACTGAACACCCAGCACCCTGAGCACTGAGCACTGAGCACCCTGAGCACTGAGTACTGAGCACTGAGCACCCTGAGCACTGAGCACCCAGCACCCCGAGTACTGAGCACCCAGCACCCCGAGCACTGAGCACCCAGCGCCCCGAGCACTGAGCACCCAGCACCCCGAGCACTGAGCACTGAGCACCCTGAGCACTGAGCACCAAGCACCCTGAGTACTGAGCACTGAGCACCCTGAGTACTGAGCACCAAGCACCCCGAGTACTGAGCACTGAGCACCCTGAGTACTGAGCACCCAGCACCCTGAGCACTGAGCACCCAGCACCCTGAGTACTGAGCACTGAAAACCCTGAGTACTGAGCACCGAGCACCCTGAGTACTGAGCACCCAGCACCCTGATCACTGAGCACGGAGCACCCCGAGGACTGAGCACCCAGCACCCTGAGCACTGAGCACCCAGCACCTTGAGTACTGAGCACCGAGCACAATGAGCACTGCGCACCCAGCACCCTGAGTACTGAGCACCCAGCACCCTGAGCACTGAGCACCCAGCTCCCTGAGCACTGAGCACGCAGCACCCCAAGCACTCAGCAACCAGCACCCTGAGTACTGAGCACAGAGCACCCTGAGCACTGAGCACCCAGCACCCTGAGTACTGAGCACCCAGCACCCTGAGTACTGAGCAACCAGCACCCTGAGCACTGAGCACTGAGCACCCAGCACCCTGAGCACTGAGCACTGAGCACCCAGCACCACAGCCCTGAGCAATCAGCACCCCGAGCACTGAGCACCCAGCACCCTGAGCACTGAGCACCCAGCACCCTGAGTACTGAGCAACCAGCTACCTGAGTACTGAGCACCCAGCACCCTGAGTACTGAGCACTCAGCAGCCTGAGTACTGAGCACCGAGCACACCGAGCAATGAGCACCCAGCACCCTGAGCACTGAGCACCCGGAGGACTGAGCACCCAGCACTCTGAGCACTGAGCACAGATCACTCTGAGCAGTGATCACCCAGCACCCCGAGCACTGAGCACCCAGCACCCTGAGTACTGAGCACCCAGCACCCCGAGTACTGAGCACCCAGCACCCTGAGTACTGAGCACCCAGCACCCCGAGCACTGAGCACCCAGCACCCTGAGTACTGAGCACCCTGAGTACTGAGCACTGAGCACAGAGCATCCTGAGTACTGAGCACTCTGAGGACTGAGCACCCAGCACCCAGAGCACTGAGAACCCAGCACCCTGAGTACTGAGCACTGATCACCCTGAGCACTGAGCACCCAGCACCCCGAGCACTGAGCACCCAGCACCCTGAGTACTGAGCACCCAGCACCCTGAGCACTGAGCACCGAGCACCCTGAGTACTGAACACCCAGCACCTTGAGCACTCAGCACTGAGCACCCAGCACCCTGAGCACTGAGCACTGAGCACCCAGCACCCCGAGCACTGAGCACCCAGCACCCTGAGCACCCAGCACCCTGAGCACTGAGCACCCTGAGCACTGAGCACCCTGAGCACTGAGCACTGAGCACCCAGCACCCTGAGTACTGAGCACCCAACACTCTGAGCACTGAGCACCCAGCACGCTGAGTACTGAGCACTGAGCACACAGCACCCTGAGTACTGAGCACCCAGCACCCCGAGCACTGAGCACCCAGCGCCCCGAGCACTGAGCACCCAGCACCCCGAGCACTGAGCACTGAGCACACTGAGCACTGAGCACCCAGCACCCCGAGTACTGAGCACTGAGCGCCCTGAGTACTGAGCACCCAGCACCCCGAGTACTGAGCACTGAGCACCCTGAGTACTGAGCACCCAGCACCCTGAGCACTGAGAACCCAGCACCATGAGTACTGAGTACCCAGCACCCTGAGTACTGAGCACCGAGCACCCCGAGCACTGAGCACCCAGCACCCTGAGCACTGAGCACCCTGAGGACTGAGCACCCAGCACCCTGAGCACCGAGCACCCCGAGCACTGAGCACCCAGCACCCTGAGCACTGAGCACCCTGAGGACTGAGCACCCAGCACCCTGAGCACCGAGCACCCCGAGCACTGAGCACCCAGCACCCTGAGCACTGAGCACCCTGAGGACTGAGCACCCAGCACCCTGAGCACCGAGCACCCCGAGCACTGAGCACCCAGCACCCTGAGTACTGAGAACAGATCACCCCGAGCACGGAGCACCCAGTACCCCGAACACTGAGTACTGAGCACCCAGCACCCTGAGTACTGAGCACCGAGCTCCCCGAGCACTGAGCACCCAGCACCCTGAGCACTGAGCACCCAGCACCCTGAGCACTGAACACCCAGCACCCTGAGTACTGAGCACCCAGCACGCTGAGTACTGAGCACTCAGCACCCTGAGCACTGAGCACCCAGCACCCTGAGTACTGAGCACTGAGCACCCAGCACCCCGAGCACTGAGCACCCAGCACCCTGTGTACTGAGCACTGAGCACCCTGATTACTAAGCACCTAGCACCCTGAGTACTGAGCACCCAGGACCCTGAGCACTGAGCACCGAGCACCCCGAGCACTGAGCACTCAGCACCCTGAGCACTCAGCACCCATCACCCCGATCACTGAGCACCCAGCACCCTGAGCACTGAGCACCCAGCACCCTGAGCACTGAGCAGCCAGCACCCTCAGCACTGAGCACCCAGCACCCCGAGCACTGAGCACCCAGCACCCTGAGCACTGAGCACCCAGCACCCCGAGTACTGAGCACCGAGCACCCCGAGCTCTGAGCACCCAGCACCCTGAGTACTGAGCACCCAGTACCCTGAGTACTGAGCACCCCGAGTACTGAGCACCCAGCACCCCGAGCACTGAGCACCCAGCACCCTGAGTACTGAGAACAGATCACCCCGAGCACGGAGCACCCAGTACCCCGAGCACTGAGTACTGAGCACCCAGCACCCTGAGTACTGAGCACCGAGCTCCCCGAGCACTGACCACCCAGCACCCTGAGCACTGAGCACCCAGCACCCTGAGCACTGAACACCCAGCACCCTGAGTACTGAGCACCCAGCATGCTGAGTACTGAGCACTCAGCACCCTGAGCACTGAGCACCCAGCACCCTGAGTACTGAGCACTGAGCACCCAGCACCCCGAGCACTGAGCACCCAGCACCCTGTGTACTGAGCACTGAGCACCCTGATTACTAAGCACCTAGCACCCTGAGTACTGAGCACCCAGGACCCTGAGCACTGAGCACCGAGCACCCCGAGCACTGAGCACTCAGCACCCTGAGCACTCAGCACCCATCACCCCGATCACTGAGCACCCAGCACCCTGAGCACTGAGCACCCAGCACCCTGAGCACTGAGCACCCAGCACCCAGAGCACTGAGCACCCAGCACAATGAGCACTGAGCACCCAGCACCCTGAGTACTGAGCACCCAGCACCCTGAGTACTGAGCACCCAGCACCCTGAGTACTGAGCACCGAGCACCATGAGTACTGAGCACCGAGCACCCTGAGTACTGAGCACCCAGCACCCTGAGCACTGAGCACCCAGCACCCTGAGTACTGAGCACCCAGCACCCTGAGTACTGAGCACCCAGCACCCCTAGCACTGAGCACCCAGCACCCTGAGTACTGAGCACCTAGCACCCTGAGCACTGAGCACCGAGCACCCTGAGTACTGAACACCCAGCACCCTGAGCACTGAGCACCCAGCACCCTGAGCACTGAACACCCAGCACCCTGAGTACTGAGCACCCAGCACGCTGAGTACTGAGCACTCAGCACCCTGAGCACTGAGCACCCAGCACCCTGAGTACTGAGCACTGAGCACCCAGCACCCCGAGCACTGAGCACCCAGCACCCTGTGTACTGAGCACTGAGCACCCTGATTACTAAGCACCTAGCACCCTGAGTACTGAGCACCCAGGACCCTGAGCACTGAGCACCGAGCACCCCGAGCACTGAGCACTCAGCACCCTGAGCACTCAGCACCCATCACCCCGATCACTGAGCACCCAGCACCCTGAGCACTGAGCACCCAGCACCCTGAGCACTGAGCACCCAGCACCCAGAGCACTGAGCACCCAGCACCCTGAGCACTGAGCACCCAGCACCCTGAGTACTGAGCACCCAGCACCCTGAGTACTGAGCACCCAGCACCCTGAGTACTGAGCACCGAGCACCCTGAGTACTGAGCACCGAGCACCCTGAGTACTGAGCACCCAGCACCCTGAGCACTGAGCACCCAGCACCCTGAGTACTGAGCACCCAGCACCCTGAGTACTGAGCACCCAGCACCCTGAGCACTGAGCACCCAGCACCCAGAGCACTGAGCACCCAGCACCCTGAGCACTGAGCACCCAGCACCCTGAGTACTGAGCACCCAGCACCCTGAGTACTGAGCACCCAGCACCCTGAGTACTTAGCACCGAGCACCCTGAGTACTGAGCACCGAGCACCCTGAGTACTGAGCACCCAGCACCCTGAGCACTGAGCACCCAGCACCCTGAGTACTGAGCACCCAGCACCCTGAGTACTGAGCACCCAGCACCCCTAGCACTGAGCACCCAGCACCCTGAGTACTTAGCACCTAGCACCCTGAGCACTGAGCACCGAGCACCCTGAGTACTGAACACCCAGCACCCTGAGCACTGAGCACTGAGCACCCAGCACCCTGAGCACTGAGAACTGAGCACCCAGCACCCCGAGCACTGAGCACCCAGCACCCTGAGCACCCAGCACCCTGAGCACTGAGCACCCTGAGCACTGAGCACCCTGAGCACTGAGCACTGAGCACCCAGCACCCTGAGTACTGAGCACCCAACACTCTGAGCACTGAGCACCCAGCACGCTGAGTACTGAGCACTGAGCACACAGCACCCTGAGTACTGAACACCCAGCACCCCGAGCACTGAGCACCCAGCGCCCCGAGCACTGAGCACCCAGCACCCTGAGCACTGAGCACTGAGCACACTGAGCACTGAGCACCCAGCACCCCGAGTACTGAGCACTGAGCACCCTGAGTACTGCGCACCCAACACCCAGAGTACTGATCACCCAGCACCCTGAGAACTGAGCACCCAGCACCCTGAGTACTGAGCACCCAGCACCCTGAGTACTGAGCACCCAGCACCCTGAGCACTGAGCACTGAGCACCCAGCACCTTGAGCACTGAGCACTGACCACCCAGCACCCCGAGCACTGAGTACCCAGCGCCCTGAGCACTGAGCACCCAGCACACTGAGCACTGAGCACCCAGCCCCCTGAGTACTGAGCACCCAGCACCATGAGTACTGAGCACCCAGCACCCTGAGCACTGAGCACCCTGAGGACTGAGCACCCAGCTCCCTGAGCACTGAGCACCCAGCACCCTGAGTACTGAGCACCGATCACCCTGAGCACTGAGCACCCAGCACCCCGAGCACTGAGCACCCAGCACCCTGAGTACTGAGCACCCAGCACCCTGAGCACTGAGCACCCAGCACCCTGAGTACTGAGCACCCTGAGTACTGAGCACCGATCACCCTGAGCACTGAGCACCCAGCACCCTGAGTACTGAGCACCCAGCACCCTGAGCACTGAGCAACCAGCACCCTGAGCACTGAGCACCCAGCACCCTGAGTACTGAGCACCCAGCACCCTGAGTACTGAGTACCCAGCACCCTGAGCACTGAGGACCCAGCACCCTGAGTACTGAGCACCGAGCACCCTGAGTACTGAGCACCCAGCACCCTGAGTACTGAGCACACAGCACCCTGAGCACTGAGCACCCAGCACACTGAGTACTGAGCACCCAGCACCCTGAGTACTGAGCACCCAACACCCAGACTACTGAGCTCCCAGCACCCTGAGCACTGAGCACCCAGCACCCTGAGTACTGAGCACCCAGCACCCTGAGTACTGAACACCCAGCACCCTGAGCACTGAGCACTGAGCACCCTGAGCACTGAGTACTGAGCACTGAGCACCCTGAGCACTGAGCACCCAGCACCCCGAGTACTGAGCACCCAGCACCCCGAGCACTGAGCACCCAGCGCCCCGAGCACTGAGCACCCAGCGCCCCGAGCACTGAGCACTGAGCACCCTGAGCACTGAGCACCAAGCACCCCGAGTACTGAGCACTGAGCACCCTGAGTACTGAGCACCAAGCACCCCGAGTACTGAGCACTGAGCACCCTGAGTACTGAGCACCCAGCACCCTGAGCACTGAGCACCCAGCACCCTGAGTACTGAGCACTGAAAACCCTGAGTACTGAGCACCGAGCACCCTGAGTACTGAGCACCCAGCACCCTGATCACTGAGCACGGAGCACCCCGAGGACTGAGCACCCAGCACCCTGAACACTGAGCACCCAGCACCTTGAGTACTGAGCACCGAGCACAATGAGCACTGAGCACCCAGTACCCTGAGTACTGAGCACCCAGCACCCTGAGCACTGAGCACCCAGCTCCCTGAGCACTGAGCACGCAGCACCCCAAGCACTCAGCAACCAGCACCCTGAGTACTGAGCACAGAGCACCCTGAGCACTGAGCACCCAGCACCCTGAGTACTGAGCACCCAGCACCCTGAGTACTGAGCAACCAGCACCCTGAGCACTGAGCACCCAGCACCCTGAGCACTGAGCACTGAGCACCCAGCACCACAGCCCTGAGCAATCAGCACCCCGAGCACTGAGCACCCAGCACCCTGAGCACTGAGCACCCAGCACCCTGAGTACTGAGCAACCAGCTACCTGAGTACTGAGCACCCAGCACCCTGAGTACTGAGCACTCAGCAGCCTGAGTACTGAGCACCGAGCACACCGAGCAATGAGCACCCAGCACCCTGAGCACTGAGCACCCGGAGGACTGAGCACCCAGCACTCTGAGCACTGAGCACAGATCACTCTGAGCAGTGAGCACCCAGCACCCCGAGCACTGAGCACCCAGCACCCTGAGTACTGAGCACCCAGCACCCCGAGTACTGAGCACCCAGCACCCTGAGTACTGAGCACCCAGCACCCCGAGCACTGAGCACCCAGCACCCTGAGTACTGAGCACCCTGAGTACTGAGCACTGAGCACAGAGCATCCTGAGTACTGAGCACTCTGAGGACTGAGCACCCAGCACCCAGAGCACTGAGAACCCAGCACCCTGAGTACTGAGCACTGATCACCCTGAGCACTGAGCACCCAGCACCCCGAGCACTGAGCACCCAGCACCCTGAGTACTGAGCACCCAGCACCCTGAGCACTGAGCACCGAGCACCCTGAGTACTGAACACCCAGCACCTTGAGCACTCAGCACTGAGCACCCAGCACCCTGAGCACTGAGCACTGAGCACCCAGCACCCCGAGCACTGAGCACCCAGCACCCTGAGCACCCAGCACCCTGAGCACTGAGCACGCTGAGCACTGAGCACCCTGAGCACTGAGCACTGAGCACCCAGCACCCTGAGTACTGAGCACCCAACACTCTGAGCACTGAGCACCCAGCACGCTGAGTACTGAGCACTGAGCACACAGCACCCTGAGTACTGAGCACCCAGCACCCCGAGCACTGAGCACCCAGCGCCCCGAGCACTGAGCACCCAGCACCCCGAGCACTGAGCACTGAGCACACTGAGCACTGAGCACCCAGCACCCCGAGTACTGAGCACTGAGCGCCCTGAGTACTGAGCACCCAGCACCCCGAGTACTGAGCACTGAGCACCCTGAGTACTGAGCACCCAGCACCCTGAGCACTGAGAACCCAGCACCATGAGTACTGAGTACCCAGCACCCTGAGTACTGAGCACCGAGCACCCCGAGCACTGAGCACCCAGCACCCTGAGCACTGAGCACCCTGAGGACTGAGCAACCAGCACCCTGAGCACCGAGCACCCCGAGCACTGAGCACCCAGCACCCTGAGCACTGAGCACCCTGAGGACTGAGCACCCAGCACCCTGAGCACCGAGCACCCCGAGCACTGAGCACCCAGCACCCTGAGCACTGAGCACCCTGAGGACTGAGCACCCAGCACCCTGAGCACCGAGCACCCCGAGCACTGAGCACCCAGCACCCTGAGTACTGAGAACAGATCACCCCGAGCACGGAGCACCCAGTACCCCGAACACTGAGTACTGAGCACCCAGCACCCTGAGTACTGAGCACCGAGCTCCCCGAGCACTGAGCACCCAGCACCCTGAGCACTGAGCACCCAGCACCCTGAGCACTGAACACCCAGCACCCTGAGTACTGAGCACCCAGCACGCTGAGTACTGAGCACTCAGCACCCTGAGCACTGAGCACCCAGCACCCTGAGTACTGAGCACTGAGCACCCAGCACCCCGAGCACTGAGCACCCAGCACCCTGTGTACTGAGCACTGAGCACCCTGATTACTAAGCACCTAGCACCCTGAGTACTGAGCACCCAGGACCCTGAGCACTGAGCACCGAGCACCCCGAGCACTGAGCACTCAGCACCCTGAGCACTCAGCACCCATCACCCCGATCACTGAACACCCAGCACCCTGAGCACTGAGCACCCAGCACCCTGAGCACTGAGCACCCAGCACCCAGAGCACTGAGCACCCAGCACCCTGAGTACTGAGCACCCAGCACCCTGAGTACTTAGCACCGAGCACCCTGAGTACTGAGCACCGAGCACCCTGAGTACTGAGCACCCAGCACCCTGAGCACTGAGCACCCAGCACCCTGAGTACTGAGCACCCAGCACCCTGAGTACTGAGCACCCAGCACCCCTAGCACTGAGCACCCAGCACCCTGAGTACTGAGCACCTAGCACCCTGAGCACTGAGCACCGAGCACCCTGAGTACTGAACACCCAGCACCCTGAGCACTGAGCACTGAGCACCCAGCACCCTGAGCACTGAGAACTGAGCACCCAGCACCCCGAGCACTGAGCACCCAGCACCCTGAGCACCCAGCACCCTGAGCACTGAGCACCCTGAGCACTGAGCACCCTGAGCACTGAGCACTGAGCACCCAGCACCCTGAGTACTGAGCACCCAACACTCTGAGCACTGAGCACCCAGCACGCTGAGTACTGAGCACTGAGCACACAGCACCCTGAGTACTGAGCACCCAGCACCCCGAGCACTGAGCACCCAGCGCCCCGAGCACTGAGCACCCAGCACCCTGAGCACTGAGCACTGAGCACACTGAGCACTGAGCACCCAGCACCCCGAGTACTGAGCACTGAGCACCCTGAGTACTGCGCACCCAACACCCAGAGTACTGATCACCCAGCACCCTGAGAACTGAGCACCCAGCACCCTGAGTACTGAGCACCCAGCACCCTGAGTACTGAGCACCCAGCACCCTGAGCACTGAGCACTGAGCACCCAGCACCTTGAGCACTGAGCACTGACCACCCAGCACCCCGAGCACTGAGCACCCAGCGCCCTGAGCACTGAGCACCCAGCACACTGAGCACTGAGCACCCAGCCCCCTGAGTACTGAGCACCCAGCACCATGAGTACTGAGCACCCAGCACCCTGAGCACTGAGCACCCTGAGGACTGAGCACCCAGCTCCCTGAGCACTGAGCACCCAGCACCCTGAGTACTGAGCACCGATCACCCTGAGCACTGAGCACCCAGCACCCTGAGTACTGAGCACCCTGAGTACTGAGCACCGATCACCCTGAGCACTGAGCACCCAGCACCCTGAGTACTGAGCACCCAGCACCCTGAGCACTGAGCAACCAGCACCCTGAGCACTGAGCACCCAGCACCCTGAGTACTGAGCACCCAGCACCCTGAGTACTGAGTACCCAGCACCCTGAGCACTGAGGACCCAGCACCCTGAGTACTGAGCACCGAGCACCCTGAGTACTGAGCACCCAGCACCCTGAGTACTGAGCACACAGCACCCTGAGCACTGAGCACCCAGCACACTGAGTACTGAGCACCCAGCACCCTGAGTACTGAGCACCCAACACCCAGACTACTGAGCTCCCAGCACCCTGAGCACTGAGCACCCAGCACCCTGAGTACTGAGCACCCAGCACCCTGAGTACTGAACACCCAGCACCCTGAGCACTGAGCACTGAGCACCCTGAGCACTGAGTACTGAGCACTGAGCACCCTGAGCACTGAGCACCCAGCACCCCGAGTACTGAGCACCCAGCACCCCGAGCACTGAGCACCCAGCGCCCCGAGCACTGAGCACCCAGCACCCCGAGCACTGAGCACTGAGCACCCTGAGCACTGAGCACCAAGCACCCCGAGTACTGAGCACTGAGCACCCTGAGTACTGAGCACCAAGCACCCCGAGTACTGAGCACTGAGCACCCTGAGTACTGAGCACCCAGCACCCTGAGCACTGAGCACCCAGCACCCTGAGTACTGAGCACTGAAAACCCTGAGTACTGAGCACCGAGCACCCTGAGTACTGAGCACCCAGCACCCTGATCACTGAGCATGGAGCACCCCGAGGACTGAGCACCCAGCACCCTGAGCACTGAGCACCCAGCACCTTGAGTACTGAGCACCGAGCACAATGAGCACTGAGCACCCAGCACCCTGAGTACTGACCACCCAGCACCCTGAGCACTGAGCACCCAGCTCCCTGAGCACTGAGCACGCAGCACCCCAAGCACTCAGCAACCAGCACCCTGAGTACTGAGCACAGAGCACCCTGAGCACTGAGCACCCAGCACCCTGAGTACTGAGCACCCAGCACCCTGAGTACTGAGCAACCAGCACCCTGAGCACTGAGCACCCAGCACCCTGAGCACTGAGCACTGAGCATCCAGCACCACAGCCCTGAGCAATCAGCACCCCGAGCACTGAGCACCCAGCACCCTGAGCACTGAGCACCCAGCACCCTGAGTACTGAGCAACCAGCTACCTGAGTACTGAGCACCCAGCACCCTGAGTACTGAGCACTCAGCAGCCTGAGTACTGAGCACCGAGCACACCGAGCAATGAGCACCCAGCACCCTGAGCACTGAGCACCCGGAGGACTGAGCACCCAGCACTCTGAGCACTGAGCACAGATCACTCTGAGCAGTGAGCACCCAGCACCCCGAGCACTGAGCACCCAGCACCCTGAGTACTGAGCACCCAGCACCCCGAGTACTGAGCACCCAGCACCCTGAGTACTGAGCACCCAGCACCCCGAGCACTGAGCACCCAGCACCCTGAGTACTGAGCACCCTGAGTACTGAGCACTGAGCACAGAGCATCCTGAGTACTGAGCACTCTGAGGACTGAGCACCCAGCACCCAGAGCACTGAGAACCCAGCACCCGGAGTACTGAGCACTGATCACCCTGAGCACTGAGCACCCAGCACCCCGAGCACTGAGCACCCAGCACCCTGAGTACTGAGCACCCAGCACCCTGAGCACTGAGCACCGAGCACCCTGAGTACTGAACACCCAGCACCTTGAGCACTCAGCACTGAGCACCCAGCACCCTGAGCACTGAGCACTGAGCACCCAGCACCCCGAGCACTGAGCACCCAGCACCCTGAGCACCCAGCACCCTGAGCACTGAGCACCCTGAGCACTGAGCACCCTGAGCACTGAGCACTGAGCACCCAGCACCCTGAGTACTGAGCACCCAACACTCTGAGCACTGAGCACCCAGCACGCTGAGTACTGAGCACTGAGCACACAGCACCCTGAGTACTGAGCACCCAGCACCCCGAGCACTGAGCACCCAGCGCCCCGAGCACTGAGCACCCAGCACCCCGAGCACTGAGCACTGAGCACACTGAGCACTGAGCACCCAGCACCCCGAGTACTGAGCACTGAGCGCCCTGAGTACTGAGCACCCAGCACCCCGAGTACTGAGCACTGAGCACCCTGAGTACTGAGCACCCAGCACCCTGAGCACTGAGAACCCAGCACCATGAGTACTGAGTACCCAGCACCCTGAGTACTGAGCACCGAGCACCCCGAGCACTGAGCACCCAGCACCCTGAGCACTGAGCACCCTGAGGACTGAGCAACCAGCACCCTGAGCACCGAGCACCCCGAGCACTGAGCACCCAGCACCCTGAGCACTGAGCACCCTGAGGACTGAGCACCCAGCACCCTGAGCACCGAGCACCCCGAGCACTGAGCACCCAGCACCCTGAGCACTGAGCACCCTGAGGACTGAGCACCCAGCACCCTGAGCACCGAGCACCCCGAGCACTGAGCACCCAGCACCCTGAGTACTGAGAACAGATCACCCCGAGCACGGAGCACCCAGTACCCCGAACACTGAGTACTGAGAACCCAGCACCCTGAGTACTGAGCACCGAGCTCCCCGAGCACTGAGCACCCAGCACCCTGAGCACTGAGCACCCAGCACCCTGAGCACTGAACACCCAGCACCCTGAGTACTGAGCACCCAGCACGCTGAGTACTGAGCACTCAGCACCCTGAGCACTGAGCACCCAGCACCCTGAGTACTGAGCACTGAGCACCCAGCACCCCGAGCACTGAGCACCCAGCACCCTGTGTACTGAGCACTGAGCACCCTGATTACTAAGCACCTAGCACCCTGAGTACTGAGCACCCAGGACCCTGAGCACTGAGCACCGAGCACCCCGAGCACTGAGCACTCAGCACCCTGAGCACTCAGCACCCATCACCCCGATCACTGAACACCCAGCACCCTGAGCACTGAGCACCCAGCACCCTGAGCACTGAGCACCCAGCACCCAGAGCACTGAGCACCCAGCACCCTGAGCACTGAGCACCCAGCACCCTGAGTACTGAGCACCCAGCACCCTGAGTACTGAGCACCCAGCACCCTGAGTACTTAGCACCGAGCACCCTGAGTACTGAGCACCGAGCACCCTGAGTACTGAGCACCCAGCACCCTGAGCACTGAGCACCCAGCACCCTGAGTACTGAGCACCCAGCACCCTGAGTACTGAGCACCCAGCACCCCTAGCACTGAGCACCCAGCACCCTGAGTACTGAGCACCTAGCACCCTGAGCACTGAGCACCGAGCACCCTGAGTACTGAACACCCAGCACCCTGAGCACTGAGCACTGAGCACCCAGCACCCTGAGCACTGAGAACTGAGCACCCAGCACCCCGAGCACTGAGCACCCAGCACCCTGAGCACCCAGCACCCTGAGCACTGAGCACCCTGAGCACTGAGCACCCTGAGCACTGAGCACTGAGCACCCAGCACCCTGAGTACTGAGCACCCAACACTCTGAGCACTGAGCACCCAGCACGCTGAGTACTGAGCACTGAGCACACAGCACCCTGAGTACTGAGCACCCAGCACCCCGAGCACTGAGCACCCAGCGCCCCAAGCACTGAGCACCCAGCACCCTGAGCACTGAGCACTGAGCACACTGAGCACTGAGCACCCAGCACCCCGATTACTGAGCACTGAGCACCCTGAGTACTGCGCACCAAACACCCAGAGTACTGATCAGCCAGCACCCTGAGAACTGAGCACCCAGCACCCTGAGTACTGAGCACCCAGCACCCTGAGTACTGAGCACCCAGCACCCTGAGCACTGAGCACTGAGCACCCAGCACCTTGAGCACTGAGCACTGACCACCCAGCACCCCGAGGACTGAGCACCCAGCACCCCAAGCACTGAGCACCCAGCGCCCTGAGCACTGAGCACCCAGCACACTGAGCACTGAGCACCCAGCCCCCTGAGTACTGAGCACCCAGGACCATGAGTACTGAGCACCCAGCACCCTGAGCACTGAGCACCCTGAGGACTGAGCACCCAGCTCCCTGAGCACTGAGCACCCAGCACCCTGAGTACTGAGCACCGATCACCCTGAGCACTGAGCACCCAGCACCCCGAGCACTGAGCACCCAGCAACCTGAGTACTGAGCACCCAGCACCCTGAGCACTGAGCACCCAGCACCCTGAGTACTGAGCACCCTGAGTACTGAGCACCGATCACCCTGAGCACTGAGCACCCAGCACCCTGAGTACTGAGCACCCAGCACCCTGAGCACTGAGCAACCAGCACCCTGAGCACTGAGCACCCAGCACCCTGAGTACTGAGCACCCAGCACCCTGAGTACTGAGTACCCAGCACCCTGAGC
Organism: Microtus oregoni; assembly: GCF_018167655.1. Taxonomy (NCBI): domain Eukaryota; kingdom Metazoa; phylum Chordata; class Mammalia; order Rodentia; family Cricetidae; genus Microtus; species Microtus oregoni. The sequence goes on from NW_024543384.1 coordinate 122,624, forward strand.
ACTGAGGACCCAGCACCCTGAGTACTGAGCACCGAGCACCCTGAGTACTGAGCACCCAGCACCCTGAGTACTGAGCACACAGCACCCTGAGCACTGAGCACCCAGCACACTGAGTACTGAGCACCCAGCACCCTGAGTACTGAGCACCCAGCACACAGAGCACTGAGCACCCAGCACCCCGAGCACGGAGCACCCAGGACCCCGAGCACTGAGTACTGAGCACCCAGCACCCTGAGTACTGAGCACCGAGCTAACCGAGCACTGAGCACCCTGAGTACTGAGCACCCAGCACCCCGATCACTGAGCACCCAGCACCATGTGCACTGAGCACCCAGCACCCTGAGCACTGAGCACCCAGCACCCTGAGTACTGAGCACCCAGCACGCTGAGTACTGAGCACCCAGCACCCTGAGCACTGAGCAGGCAGCACCCTGAGTACTGAGCACTGAGCACCCAGCACCCCGAGCACTGAGCACCCAGCACCCTGTGTACTGAGCACTGAGCACCCTGAGCACTGAGCACCGAGCACCCCGAGCACTGAGCACCCAGCACCCTGAGCACTCAGCACCCAGCACCCCGAGCACTGAGCACCGAGCACCCCGAGCACTGAGCACCCAGCACCCTGAGCACTCAGCACCCAGCACCCCGAGCACTGAGCACCCAGCACCCTGAGCACTGAGCACCCAGCACCATGAGCACGGAGCACCCCGAGTACTGAGCACCCAGCACCCTGAGCACTGAGCACCCAGCACCTTGAGTACTGAGCACCGAGCACCTCGAGCACTAAGCACCCAGCACCCTGAGTACTGAGCACCAAGCACCCTGAGCACTGAGCACCCAGAACCCTGAGCACTGAGCACCCAGCACCCTGAGCACGGAGCACCCAGCACCCTGAGTACTGAGCACCCAACACCCAGACTACTGAGCTCCCAGCACCCTGAGCACTGAGCACCCAGCACCCTGAGTACTGAGCACCCAGCACCCTGAGTACTGAACACCCAGCACCCTGAGCACTGAGCACTGAGCACCCTGAGCACTGAGTACTGAGCACTGAGCACCCTGAGCACTGAGCACCCAGCACACCGAGTACTGAGCACCCAGCACCCCGAGCACTGAGCACCCAGCGCCCCGAGCACTGAGCACCCAGCACCCCGAGCACTGAGCACTGAGCACCCTGAGCACTGAGCACCAAGCACCCCGAGTACTGAGCACTGAGCACCCTGAGTACTGAGCACCAAGCACCCCGAGTACTGAGCACTGAGCACCCTGAGTACTGAGCACCCAGCACCCTGAGCACTGAGCACCCAGCACCCTGAGTACTGAGCACTGAAAACCCTGAGTACTGAGCACCGAGCACCCTGAGTACTGAGCACCCAGCACCCTGATCACTGAGCACGGAGCACCCCGAGGACTGAGCACCCAGCACCCTGAGCACTGAGCCCCCAGCACCTTGAGTACTGAGCACCGAGCACAATGAGCACTGAGCACCCAGCACCCTGAGTACTGAGCACCCAGCACCCTGAGCACTGAGCACCCAGCTCCCTGAGCACTGAGCACGCAGCACCCCAAGCACTCAGCAACCAGCACCCTGAGTACTGAGCACAGAGCACCCTGAGCACTGAGCACCCAGCACCCTGAGTACTGAGCACCCAGCACCCTGAGTACTGAGCAACCAGCACCCTGAGCACTGAGCACTGAGCACCCAGCACCCTGAGCACTGAGCACTGAGCACCCAGCACCACAGCCCTGAGCAATCAGCACCCCGAGCACTGAGCACCCAGCACCCTGAGCACTGAGCACCCAGCACCCTGAGTACTGAGCAACCAGCTACCTGAGTACTGAGCACCCAGCACCCTGAGTACTGAGCACTCAGCAGCCTGAGTACTGAGCACCGAGCACACCGAGCAATGAGCACCCAGCACCCTGAGCACTGAGCACCCGGAGGACTGAGCACCCAGCACTCTGAGCACTGAGCACAGATCACTCTGAGCAGTGAGCACCCAGCACCCCGAGCACTGAGCACCCAGCACCCTGAGTACTGAGCACCCAGCACCCCGAGTACTGAGCACCCAGCACCCTGAGTACTGAGCACCCAGCACCCCGAGCACTGAGCACCCAGCACCCTGAGTACTGAGCACCCTGAGTACTGAGCACTGAGCACAGAGCATCCTGAGTACTGAGCACTCTGAGGACTGAGCACCCAGCACCCAGAGCACTGAGAACCCAGCACCCTGAGTACTGAGCACTGATCACCCTGAGCACTGAGCACCCAGCACCCCGAGCACTGAGCACCCAGCACCCTGAGTACTGAGCACCCAGCACCCTGAGCACTGAGCACCGAGCACCCTGAGTACTGAACACCCAGCACCTTGAGCACTCAGCAGTGAGCACCCAGCACCCTGAGCACTGAGCACTGAGCACCCAGCACGCCGAGCACTGAGCACCCAGCACCCTGAGCACCCAGCACCCTGAGCACTGAGCACCCTGAGCACTGAGCACCCTGAGCACTGAGCACTGAGCACCCAGCACCCTGAGTACTGAGCACCCAACACTCTGAGCACTGAGCACCCAGCACGCTGAGTACTGAGCACTGAGCACACAGCACCCTGAGTACTGAGCACCCAGCACCCCGAGCACTGAGCACCCAGCGCCCCGAGCACTGAGCACCCAGCACCCCGAGCACTGAGCACTGAGCACACTGAGCACTGAGCACCCAGCACCCCGAGTACTGAGCACTGAGCGCCCTGAGTACTGAGCACCCAGCACCCCGAGTACTGAGCACTGAGCACCCTGAGTACTGAGCACCCAGCACCCTGAGCACTGAGAACCCAGCACCATGAGTACTGAGTACCCAGCACCCTGAGTACTGAGCACCGAGCACCCCGAGCACTGAGCACCCAGCACCCTGAGCACTGAGCACCCTGAGGACTGAGCACCCAGCACCCTGAGCACCGAGCACCCCGAGCACTGAGCACCCAGCACCCTGAGCACTGAGCACCCTGAGGACTGAGCACCCAGCACCCTGAGCACCGAGCACCCCGAGCACTGAGCACCCAGCACCCTGAGCACTGAGCACCCTGAGGACTGAGCACCCAGCACCCTGAGCACCGAGCACCCCGAGCACTGAGCACCCAGCACCCTGAGTACTGAGAACAGATCACCCCGAGCACGGAGCACCCAGTACCCCGAACACTGAGTACTGAGCACCCAGCACCCTGAGTACTGAGCACCGAGCTCCCCGAGCACTGAGCACCCAGCACCCTGAGCACTGAGCACCCAGCACCCTGAGCACTGAACACCCAGCACCCTGAGTACTGAGCACCCAGCACGCTGAGTACTGAGCACTCAGCACCCTGAGCACTGAGCACCCAGCACCCTGAGTACTGAGCACTGAGCACCCAGCACCCCGAGCACTGAGCACCCAGCACCCTGTGTACTGAGCACTGAGCACCGTGATTACTAAGCACCTAGCACCCTGAGTACTGAGCCCCCAGCACCCTGAGTACTGAGCACCCAGCACCCCGAGCACTGAGCACCCAGCACCCCGAGAATGAGCACCCAGCACCCTGAGTACTGAGCACCCAGCACCCTGAGTACTGAGCACACAGCACCCTGAGTACTTAGCACCCAGCACCCTGAGCACTGAGCACTGAGCACCCAGCACCTTGAGCACTGTGCACTGACCACCCAGCACCCCGAGCACTGAGCACCCAGCACCCCGAGCACTGAGCACCGAGCGCCCTGAGCACTGAGCACCCAGCACCCTGTGCACTGAGCACCCAGCACCCCGAGCACTGAGCACCCAGCGCCCTGAGCACTGAGCACCCAGCACAATGAGTACTGAGCACCCAGCACCCTGAGTACTGAGCACACAGCACCCTGAGTATTGAGCACCGAGCACCCCGAGCACTGAGCACCCAGCACCCTGAGCACTGAGCACCCTGAGGACTGAGCACCCAGCACCCTGAGCACTGAGCACCCAGCACCCTGAGTACTGAGCACCGATCACCCTGAGCACTGAGCACCCAGCACCCCGAGCACTGAGCACCCAGCACCCTGAGCACTGAGCACCCAGCACCCTGAGTACTGAGCACTGAGCACCCAGCACCCCGAGCACTGAGCATCCAGCACCCTGTGTACTGAGCACTGAGCACCCTGAGTACTAAGCACCCAGCACCCTGAGTACTGAGCACCCAGGACCCTGAGCACTGAGCACCGAGCACCCCGAGCACTGAGCACCCAGCACCCTGAGCAATCAGCACCTATCACCCCGATCAATGAGCACCCAGCACCCTGAGCACTGAGCACCCAGCACCCTGAGCACTGAGCACCCAGCACCCAGAGCACTGAGCACCCAGCACCCTGAACACTGAGCACCCAGCACCCTGAGTACTGAGCACCCAGCACCCTGAGTACTGAGCACCCAGACCCCGAGCACTGAGGACCCAGCACCCCTAGCACTGAGCACCCAGCACCCTGAGCACTGAGCACCCAGCAGCCCGAGCACTGAGCACCCAGCATCCTGAGCACTGAGTACTGAGCACCCAGCACCCTGAGCACTGAGCACCCAGCACCCTGAGCACTGAGCACCCAGCACCCTGAGTACTGAGCACCCAGCACCCCAAGCACTGAGCACCGAGCACCCTGAGTACTGAGCACCCAGCACGCTGAGCACTGAGCACCCAGCACCCCGAGTACTGAGCACCCAGCACCCTGAGTACTGAGCACACAGAACCCTGAGTACTGAGCACCGAGCACCCCGAGCACTGAGCACCCAGCACCCTGAGCACTGAGCAACCTGAGGACTGAGCACCCAGCACCCTGAGCACTGAGCACCCAGCACCCTGAGTACTGAGCACCGATCACCCTGAGCACTGAGCACCCAGCACCCCGAGCACTGAGCACCCAGCAGCCTAAGTACTGAGAACAGATCACCCTGAGTACTGAGCACCCAGCACCCTGAGTACTGAGCCCCCAGCACCCTGAGTACTGAGCACCCAGCAACCCAAGCACTGAGCACCCAGCACCCCGAGAATGAGCACCCAGCACCCTGAGTACTGAGAACCGAGCACCCTGAGTACTGAGCACCCAGCACCCTGAGTACTGAGCCCCCAGCACCCTGAGTACTGAGCACCCAGCACCCCGAGCACTGAGCACCCAGCACCCCGAGAATGAGCACCCAGCACCCTGAGTACTGAGCACCCAGCACCCCGAGCACGGAGCACCCAGGACCCCGAGCACTGAGTACTGAGCACCCAGCACCCTGAGTACTGAGCACCGAGCTCCCCGAGCACTGAGCACCCAGCACCCTGAGCACGGAGCACCCAGCACCCTGAGCACTGAGCACCCAGCACCCTGAGTACTGAGCACCCAGCACGCTGAGTACTGAGCACTCAGCACCCTGAGCACTGAGCACCCAGCACCCTGAGTACTGAGCACTGAGCACCCAGCACCCCGAGCACTGAGCACCCAGCACCCTGTGTACTGAGCACTGACCACCCTGAGTACTAAGCACCCAGCACCCTGAGTACTGAGCACCCAGGACCCTGAGCACTGAGCACCGAGCACCCCGAGCACTGAGCACCCAGCACCCTGAGCACTGAGCACCCAGCAGCCCGAGCACTGAGCACCCAGCATCCTGAGCACTGAGTACTGAGCACCCAGCACCCTGAGCACTGAGCACCCAGCACCCTGAGCACTGAGCACCCAGCACCCTGAGTACTGAGCACCCAGCACCCCAAGCACTGAGCACCGAGCACCCTGAGTACTGAGCACCCAGCACGCTGAGCACTGAGCACCCAGCACCCCGAGTACTGAGCACCCACCACCCTGAGTACTGAGCACTCAGCACCCTGAGTACTGAGCACCGAGCACCCCGAGCACTGAGCACCCAGCACCCTGAGCACTGAGCAACCTGAGGACTGAGCACCCAGCACCCTGAGCACTGAGCACCCAGCACCCTGAGTACTGAGCACCGATCACCCTGAGCACTGAGCACCCAGCACCCCGAGCACTGAGCACCCAGCAGCCTAAGTACTGAGAACAGATCACCCTGAGTACTGAGCACCCAGGACCCTGAGTACTGAGCCCCCAGCACCCTGAGTACTGAGCACCCAGCAACCCGAGCACTGAGCACCCAGCAACCCGAGAATGAGCACCCAGCACCCTGAGTACTGAGAACCGAGCACCCTGCGTACTGAGCACCCAGCACCCTGAGTACTGAGCCCCCAGCACCCTGAGTACTGAGCACCCAGCACCCCGAGCACTGAGCACCCAGCACCCCGAGAATGAGCACCCAGCACCCTGAGTACTGAGCACCCAGCACCCTGAGTACTGAGCACCCAGCACCCTGAGAACTGAGCACCCAGCACCCTGAGTACTGAGCACCCAGCACCCTGAGTACTTAGCACCCAGCACCCTGAGCACTGAGCACTGAGCACCCAGCACCTTGAGCACTGAGCACTGACCACCCAGCACCCCGAGCACTGAGCACCCAGCACCCCGAGCACTGAGCACCCAGCGCCCTGAGCACTGAGCACCCAGGACCCTGAGCACTGAGCACCCAGCACCCCGAGCACTGAGCACCCAGCGCCCTGAGCACTGAGCACCCAGCACCATGAGTACTGAGCACCCAGCACCCTGAGTACTGAGCACACAGCACCCTGAGTATTGAGCACCGAGCACCCCGAGCACTGAGCACCCAGCACCCTGAGCACTGAGCACCCTGAGGACTGAGCACCCAGCACCCTGAGCACTGAGCACCCAGCACCCTGAGTACTGAGCACCGATCAACCTGAGCACTGAGCACCCAGCACCCCGAGCACTGAGCACCCAGCACCCTGAGCACTGAGCACCCAGCACCCTGAGTACTGAGCACTGAGCACCCAGCACCCCGAGCACTGAGCATCCAGCACCCTGTGTACTGAGCACTGAGCACCCTGAGTACTAAGCACCCAGCACCCTGAGTACTGAGCACCCAGGACCCTGAGCACTGAGCACCGAACACCCCGAGCACTGAGCACCCAGCACCCTGAGCAATCAGCACCCATCACCCCGATCACTGAGCACCCAGCACCCTGAGCACTGAGCACCCAGCACCCTGAGCACTGAGCACCCAGCACCCAGATCACTGAGCACCCAGCACCCTGAGCACTGAGCACTCAGCACCCTGAGTACTGAGCTCCCAGCACCCTGAGTACTGAGCACCCAGACCCCGAGCACTGAGGACCCAGCACCCCTAGCACTGAGCACCCAGCACCCTGAGCACTGAGCACCCAGCAGCCCGAGCACTGAGCACCTAGCATCCTGAGCACTGAGTACTGAGCACCCAGCACCCTGAGCACTGAGCACCCAGCACCCTGAGCACTGAGCACCCAGCACCCTGAGTACTGAGCACCCAGCACCCCAAGCACTGAGCACCGAGCACCCTGAGTACTGAGCACCCAGCACGCTGAGCACTGAGCACCCAGCACCCCGAGTACTGAGCACCCAGCACCCTGACTACTGAGCACTCAGCACCCTGAGTACTGAGCACCGAGCACCCCGAGCACTGAGCACCCAGCACCCTGAGCACTGAGCAACCTGAGGACTGAGCACCCAGCACCCTGAGCACTGAGCACCCAGCACCCTGAGTACTGAGCACCGATCACCCTGAGCACTGAGCACCCAGCACCCCGAGCACTGAGCACCCAGCAGCCTAAGTACTGAGAACAGATCACCCTGAGTACTGAGCACCCAGCACCCTGAGTACTGAGGCCCCAGCACCCTGAGTACTGAGCACCCAGCAACCCGAGCACTGAGCACCCAGCACCCCGAGAATGAGCACCCAGCACCCTGAGTACTGAGAACCGAGCACCCTGAGTACTGAGCACCCAGCACCCGGAGTACTGAGCCCCCAGCACACTGAGTACTGAGCACCCAGCACCCCGAGCACTGAGCACCCAGCACCCCGAGAATGAGCACCCAGCACCCTGAGTACTGAGCACCCAGCACCCCGAGCACGGAGCACCCAGGACCCCGAGCACTGAGTACTGAGCACCCAGCACCCCGAGAATGAGCACCCAGCACCCTGAGTACTGAGCACCCAGCACCCCGAGCACGGAGCACCCAGGACCCCGAGCACTGAGTACTGAGCACCCAGCACCCTGAGTACTGAGCACCGAGCTCCCCGAGCACTGAGCACCCAGCACCCTGAGCACGGAGCACCCAGCACCCTGAGCACTGAGCACCCAGCACCCTGAGTACTGAGCACCCAGCACCCTGAGCACTGAGCACCAAGCACCCAGAGCACTGAGCACCCAGCACCCTGAGCACTCAGCACCCATCACCCCGATCACTGAGCACCCAGCACCCTGAGCACTGAGCACCCAGCACCCTGAGCACTGAGCACCAAGCACCCAGAGCACTGAGCACCTAGCACCCTGAGCACTGAGCATCAAGCACCCTGAGCACTGAGCACCCAGCACCCTGAGTACTGAGCATCAAGCACGCTGAGCACTGAGAACCCAGCACCCTGAGCACTGAGCACCCAGCACCCTGAGCATTGAGCACTCAGCACCCTGAGTACTGAGCACCGAGCAACCTGAGCACTGAGCACCGGGTAACCCGAGCACTGAGCACCCAGCACCCTGAGTACTGAGCACCAAGCACCCTGAGTACTGAGCACTGAGCACTGACCACCCTGAGCACTGAGCACCCAGCACCCTGAGCACTGAGCACCCAGCATCCTGAGCACTGAGTACTGAGCACCCAGCACCCTGAGCACTGAGCAGCCAGCACCCTGAGCACTGTGCACCAAGCACCCTGAGTACTGAGCACCCAGCACCCCAAACACTGAGCACCGAGCACCCTGAGAACTGAGCACCGAGCACCCTGAGTACTGAGCACCCAGCACCATGAGTACTGAGCCCCGAGCACCCAGAGTACTGAGCAACCTGAGTCCTGAGCACCCAGTACCCCGAGAATGAGCACCCAGCACCCTGAGTACTGAGCATCAAGCACCCTGAGTTCTGAGCACCCAGCACCCTGAGTACTGCGCACCCAGCACCCTGAGTTCTGAGCACCCAGAACCCTGAGCACTGAGCACACTGAGTACTGAGCAACCAGCACCCTGAGCACTGAGCACCCAGCACCCCGAGCACTGAGCACCCAGCACCCCGACCACTGAGCACTGAGCACCCTGAGCACTGAGGACCCAGCACCCCGAGCACTGAGCACCCAGCACCCTGAGTACTGAGCACCCAGCACCCTGAGCACTGAGGACCCAGCACCCCGAGCACTGAGCACCCAGCACGCTGAGTACTGAGCACTGAGCACCCAGCACCCTGAGTACTGAGCACCCAGCACCCTGAGTACTGAGCACCCAGCACCCCAAGCACTGAGCACTGAGCAACCTGAGTACTGAGCACTGAGCACCCTTAGTACTGAGCACCGAGCACCCTGAGTACTGAGCACCCAGCACCCCGAGCACTGAGCACTGAGCAACCTGAGTGCTGAGCAAAAAGCACCCCGAGTACTGAGCACTGAGCACCCTGAGTACTGAGCACCCAGCACCCTGAGCACTGAGCACGCAGCACCCTGAGTACTGAGCACTGAGAACCCTGAGTACTGAACACCGAGCACCCTGAGTACTGAGCACCCAGCACGGTGATCACTGAGCACGGAGCACCCCGAGGACTGAGCACCCGGCACCCTGAGCACTGAGCACCCAGCACCCTGAGTACTGAGCACCGAGCACCCTGAGCACTGAGCACGGAGCACCCCGAGGACTGAGCACCCAGCACCCTGAGCACTGAGCACCCAGCACCTTGAGTACTGAGCACCGAGCACCCCGAGCACTGAGCACCCAGCACCCTGAGTACTGAGCACCCAGCACCCTGAGCACTGAGCACCCAGCACACTGAGCACTAAGCACCCAGCACCCCGAGAACTGAGCACCCAGCACCCTGAGTACTGAGCACCCAGCACCCTGAGTACTGAGCACCCAGCACCCTGAGCACTGAGCACTGAGCACCCAGCACCTTGAGCACTGAGCACTGACCACCCAGCTCCCCGAGCACTGAGCACCCAGCACCCCGAGCACTCAGCACCCAGCGCCCTGAGCACTGAGCACCCAGCACCCTGAGCACTGAGCACCCAGTCCCCTGAGTACTGAGCACCCAGCACCATGAGTACTGAGCACCCAGCACCCTGAGTACCGAGCACTCAGCACCCTGAGTACTGAGCACCGAGCACCCCGAGCACTGAGCACCCAGCACCCTGAGCAATGAGCACCCTGGGGCCTGAGCACCCATCACCCTGAGCACTGAGCACCCAGCACCCTGAGTACTGAGCACCGATCACGCTGAGCACTGAGCTCCCAGCACCCCGAGCACTGAGCACCCAGCACCCTGAGTACTGAGCACCCAGCACCCTGAGCACTGAGCACCCAGCATCCTGAGTACTGTGCACCCTGAGTACTGAGCACCGATCACCCTGAGCACTGAGCCCCCAGCACCCTGAGTACTGAGCACCCAGCACCCTGAGCACTGAGCACCCAGCACCCTGAGCACTGAGCACCCAGCACCCTGAGTACTGAGCACCCAGCACCCTGAGTACTGAGTACCCAGCACCCTGAGCACTGAGCACCCAGCACCCTGAGTACTGAGCACCGAGCACCCTGAGTACTGAGCACCCAGCACCCTGAGTACTGAGCACCCAGCACCCTGAGCACTGAGCACCCAGCACCCTGAGTACTGAGCACCCAGACCCCGAGCACTGAGGACCCATCACCCCTAGCACTGAGCACCCAGCACCCTGAGCACTGAGCACCCAGCAGCCCGAGCACTGAGCACCCAGCATCCTGAGCACTGAGTACTGAGCACCCAGCACCCTGAGCACTGAGCACCCAGCACCCTGAGCACTGAGCACCCAGCACCCTGAGTACTGAGCACCCAGCACCCCAAGCACTGAGCACCGAGCACCCTGAGTACTGAGCACCCAGCACGCTGAGCACTGAGCACCCAGCACCCCGAGTACTGAGCACCCAGCACCCTGAGTACTGAGCACTCAGCACCCTGAGTACTGAGCAGCGAGCACCCCGAGCACTGAGCACCCAGCACCCTGAGCACTGAGCAACCTGAGGACTGAGCACCCAGGACCCTGAGCACTGAGCACCCAGCACCCTGAGTACTGAGCACCGATCACCCTGAGCACTGAGCACACAGCACCCCGATCACTGAGCACCCAGCAGCCTAAGTACTGAGAACAGATCACCCTGAGTACTGAGCACCCAGCACCCTGAGTACTGAGCCCCCAGCACCCTGAGTACTGAGCAGCCAGCAACCCGAGCACTGAGCACCCAGCACCCCGAGAATGAGCACACAGCACCCTGAGTACTGAGAAACGAGCACCCTGAGTACTGAGCACCCAGCACCCTGAGTACTGAGCCCCCAGCACCCTGAGTACTGAGCACCCAGCACCCCGAGCACTGAGCACCCAGCACCCCGAGAATGAGCACCCAGCACCCTGAGTACTGAGCACCCAGCACCCTGAGTACTGAGCACCCAGCACCCTGAGAACTGAGCACCCAGCACCCTGAGTACTGAGCACCCAGCACCCTGAGTACTTAGCACCCAGCACCCTAAGCACTGAGCACTGAGCACCCAGCACCTTTAGCACTGAGCACTGACCACCCAGCACCCCGAGCACTGAGCACCCAGCACCCCGAGCACTGAGCACCCAGCGCCCTGAGCACTGAGCACCCAGCACCCTGAACACTGAGCACCCAGCACCCCGAGCACTGAGCACCCAGCGCCCTGAGCACTGAGCACCCAGCACCATGAGTACTGAGCACCCAGCACCCTGAGTACTGAGCACACAGCACCCTGAGTATTGAGCACCGAGCACCCCGAGCACTGAGCACCCAGCACCCTGAGCACTGAGCACCCTGAGGACTGAGCACCCAGCACCCTGAGCACTGAGCACCCAGCACCCTGAGTACTGAGCACCGATCACCCTGAGCACTGAGCACCCAGCACCCCGAGCACTGAGCACCCAGCACCCTGAGCACTGAGCACCCAGCACCCTGAGTACTGAGCACTGAGCACCCAGCACCCCGAGCACTGAGCATCCAGCACCCTGTGTACTGAGCACTGAGCACCCTGAGTACTAAGCACCCAGCACCCTGAGTACTGAGCACCCAGGACCCTGAGCACTGAGCACCGAGCACCCCGAGCACTGAGCACCCAGCACCCTGAGCAATCAGCACCCATCACCCCGATCACTGAGCACCCAGCACCCTGAGCACTGAGCACCCAGCACCCTGAGCACTGAGCACCCAGCACCCAGAGCACTGAGCACCCAGCACCCTGAGCACTGAGCACCCAGCACCCTGAGTACTGAGCACCCAGCACCCTGAGTACTGAGCACCCAGACCCCGAGCACTGAGGACCCAGCACCCCTAGCACTGAGCACCCAGCACCCTGAGCACTGAGCACCCAGCAGCCCGAGCACTGAGCACCCAGCATCCTGAGCACTGAGTACTGAGCACCCAGCACCCTGAGCACTGAGCCCCCAGCACCCTGAGTTCTGAGCAGCCAGCAACCCGAGCACTGAGCACCCAGCACCCCGAGAATGAGCACACAGCACCCTGAGTACTGAGAAACGAGCACCCTGAGTACTGAGCACCCAGCACCCTGAGTACTGAGCCCCCAGCACCCTGAGTACTGAGCACCCAGCACCCTGAGTACTGAGCAGCGAGCACCCCGAGCACTGAGCACCCAGCACCCTGAGCACTGAGCAACCTGAGGACTGAGCACCCAGGACCCTGAGCACTGAGCACCCAGCACCCTGAGTACTGAGCACCGATCACCCTGAGCACTGAGCACACAGCACCCCGATCACTGAGCACCCAGCAGCCTAAGTACTGAGAACAGATCACCCTGAGTACTGAGCACCCAGCACCCTGAGTACTGAGCCCCCAGCACCCTGAGTACTGAGCAGCCAGCAACCCGAGCACTGAGCACCCAGCACCCCGAGAATGAGCACACAGCACCCTGAGTACTGAGAAACGAGCACCCTGAGTACTGAGCACCCAGCACCCTGAGTACTGAGCCCCCAGCACCCTGAGTACTGAGCACCCAGCACCCCGAGCACTGAGCACCCAGCACCCCGAGAATGAGCACCCAGCACCCTGAGTACTGAGCACCCAGCACCCTGAGTACTGAGCACCCAGCACCCTGAGAACTGAGCACCCAGCACCCTGAGTACTGAGCACCCAGCACCCTGAGTACTTAGCAGCCAGCACCCTAAGCACTGAGCACTGAGCACCCAGCACCTTTAGCACTGAGCACTGACCACCCAGCACGCCGAGCACTGAGCACCCAGCACCCCGAGCACTGAGCACCCAGCGCCCTGAGCACTGAGCACCCAGCACCCTGAACACTGAGCACCCAGCACCCCGAGCACTGAGCACCCAGCGCCCTGAGCACTGAGCACCCAGCACCATGAGTACTGAACACCCAGCACCCTGAGTACTGAGCACACAGCACCCTGAGTATTGAGCACCGAGCACCCCGAGCACTGAGCACCCAGCACCCTGAGCACTGAGCACCCTGAGGACTGAGCACCCAGCACCCTGAGCACTGAGCACCCAGCACCCTGAGTACTGAGCACCGATCACCCTGAGCACTGAGCACCCAGCACCCCGAGCACTGAGCACCCAGCACCCTGAGCACTGAGCACCCAGCACCCTGAGTACTGAGCACTGAGCACCCAGCACCCCGAGCACTGAGCATCCAGCACCCTGTGTACTGAGCACTGAGCACCCTGAGTACTAAGCACCCAGCACCCTGAGTACTGAGCACCCAGGACCCTGAGCACTGAGCACCGAGCACCCCGAGCACTGAGCACCCAGCACCCTGAGCAATCAGCACCCATCACCCCGATCACTGAGCACCCAGCACCCTGAGCACTGAGCACCCAGCACCCTGAGCACTGAGCACCCAGCACCCAGAGCACTGAGCACCCAGCACCCTGAGCACTGAGCACCCAGCACCCTGAGCAATCAGCACCCATCACCCCGATCACTGAGCACCCAGCACCCCTAGCACTGAGCACCCAGCACCCTGAGCACTGAGCACCCAGCAGCCCGAGCACTGAGCACCCAGCATCCTGAGCACTGAGTACTGAGCACCCAGCAACCTGAGCACTGAGCACCCAGCACCCTGAGCACTGAGCACCCAGCACCCTGAGTATTGAGCACCCAGCACGCTGAGCACTGAGCACCCAGCACCCCGAGTACTGAGCACCCAGCACCCTGAGTACTGAGCACTCAGCACACTGAGTACTGAGCACCGAGCACCCCGAGCACTGAGCACCCAGCACCCTGAGCACTGAGCAACCTGAGGACTGAGCACCCAGCACCCTGAGCACTGAGCACCCAGCACCCTGAGTACTGAGCACCGATCACCCTGAGCACTGAGCACCCAGCACCCCGAGCACTGAGCACCCAGCAGCCTAAGTACTGAGAACAGATCACCCTGAGTACTGAGCACCCATCACCCTGAGTACTGAGCCCCCAGCACCCTGAGTACTGAGCACCCAGCAACCCGAGCACTGAGCACCCAGCACCCCGAGAATGAGCACCCAGCACCCTGAGTACTGAGAACCGAGCACCCTGAGTACTGAGCACCCAGCACCCTGAGTACTGAGCCCCCAGCACCCTGAGTACTGAGCACCCAGCACCCCGAGCACTGAGCACCCAGCACCCCGAGAATGAGCACCCAGCACCCTGAGTACTGAGCACCCAGCACCCCGAGCACGGAGCACCCAGGACCCCGAGCACTGAGTACTGAGCACCCAGCACCCTGAGTACTGAGCACCGAGCTCCCCGAGCACTGAGCACCCAGCACCCTGAGCACGGAGCACCCAGCACCCTGAGCACTGAGCACCCAGCACCCTGAGTACTGAGCACCCAGCACGCTGAGTACTGAGCACTCAGCACCCTGAGCACTGAGCACACAGCACCCTGAGTACTGAGCACTGAGCACCCAGCACCCCGAGCACTGAGCACCCAGCACCCTGTGTACTGAGCACTGAGCACCCTGAGTACTAAGCACCCAGCACCCTGAGTACTGAGCACCCAGGACCCTGAGCACTGAGCACCGAGCACCCCGAGCACTGAGCACCCAGCACCCTGAGCACTCAGCACCCATCACCCCGATCACTGAGCACCCAGCACCCTGAGCACTGAGCACCCAGCACCCTGAGCACTGAGCACCAAGCACCCAGAGCACTGAGCACCCAGCACCCTGAGCACTGAGCATCAAGCACCCTGAGCACTGAGCACTCAGCACCCTGAGTACTGAGCATCAAGCACGCTGAGCACTGAGCACCCAGCACCCTGAGCACTGAGCACCCAGCACCCTGAGCACTGAGCACTCAGCACCCTGAGTACTGAGCACCGAGCAACCCGAGCACTGAGCACCGGGTAACCCGAGCACTGAGCACCCAGCACCCTGAGTACTGAGCACCAAGCACCCTGAGTACTGAGCACTGAGCACTGACCACCCTGAGCACTGAGCACCCAGCACCCTGAGCACTGAGCACCCAGCATCCTGAGCACTGAGTACTGAGCACCCAGCACCCTGAGCACTGAGCAGCCAGCACCCTGAGCACTGAGCACCAAGCACCCTGAGTACTGAGCACCCAGCACCCCAAACACTGAGCACCGAGCACCCTGAGAACTGAGCACCGAGCACCCTGAGTACTGAGCACCCAGCACCATGAGTACTGAGCCCCGAGCACCCAGAGTACTGAGCAACCTGAGTCCTGAGCACCCAGTACCCCGAGAATGGGCACCCAGCACCCTGAGTACTGCGCACCCAGCACCCTGAGTTCTGAGCACCCAGCACCCTGAGCACTGAGCACACTGAGTACTGAGCAACCAGCACCCTGAGCACTGAGCACCCAGCACCCCGAGCACTGAGCACCCAGCACCCCGACCACTGAGCACTGAGCACCCTGAGCACTGAGGACCCAGCACCCCGAGCACTGAGCACCCAGCACCCTGAGTACTGAGCACCCAGCACCCTGAGCACTGAGGACCCTGCACCCCGAGCTCTGAGCACCCAGCACGCTGAGTACTGAGCACTGAGCACCCAGCACCCTGAGTACTGAGCACCCAGGACCCTGAGTACTGAGCACCCAGCACCCCAAGCACTGAGCACTGAGCAACCTGAGTACTGAGCACTGAGCACACTTAGTACTGAGCACCGAGCACCCTGAGTACTGAGCACCCAGCACCCCGAGCACTGAGCACTGAGCAACCTGAGTGCTGAGCAACAAGCACCCCGAGTACTGAGCACTGAGCACCCTGAGTACTGAGCACCCAGCACCCTGAGCACTGAGCAACCAGCACACTGAGTACTGAGCACTGAGAACCCTGAGTACTGAACACCGAGCACCCTGAGTACTGAGCACCCAGCACGGTGATCACTGAGCACGGAGCACCCCGAGGACTGAGCACCCAGCACCCTGAGCACTGAGCACCCAGCACCTTGAGTACTGAGCACCGAGCACCCCGAGCACTGAGCACCCAGCACCCTGAGTACTGAGCACCCAGCACCCTGAGCACTGAGCACCCAGCACCCTGAGCACTAAGCACCGAGCACCCCGAGAACTGAGCACCCAGCACCCTGAGTACTGAACACCCAGCACCCTGAGTACTGAGCACCCAGCACCCTGAGCACTGAGGACTGAGCACCCAGCACCTTGAGCACTGAGCACTGACCACCCAGCACCCCGAGCACTGAGCACCCAGCACCCCGAGCACTGAGCACCCAGCGCCCTGAGCACTGAGCACCCAGCACCCTGAGCACTGAGCACCCAGTCCCCTGAGTACTGAGCACCCAGCACCATGAGTACTGAGCACCCAGCACCCTGAGTACTGAGCACCGAGCACCCCGTGCACTGAGCACCCAGCACCCTGAGCACTGAGCACCCTGAGGCCTGAGCACCCAGCACCCTGAGCACTGAGCACCCAGCACCCTGAGTACTGAGCACCGATCACCCTGAGCACTGAGCACCCAGCACCCCGAGCACTGAGCACCCAGCACCCTGAGTACTGAGCACCCAGCACCCTGAGCACTGAGCACCCAGCATCCTGAGTACTGAGCACCCTGAGTACTGAGCACCGATCACCCTGAGCACTGAGCATCCAGCACCCTGAGTACTGAGCACCCAGCACCCTGAGCACTGAGCACCCAGCACCCTGAGCACTGAGCACCCAGCACCCTGAGTACTGAGCACCCAGCACCCTGAGTACTGAGTACCCAGCACCCTGAGCACTGAGCACCCAGCACCCTGAGTACTGAGCACCGAGCACCCTGAGTACTGAGCACCCAGCACCATGAGTACTGAGCACCCAGCACCCTGAGTACTGAGCACTCAGCACCCTGAGTACTGAGCACCGAGCACCCCGAGCACTGAGCACCCAGCACCCTGAGCCCTGAGCACCCTGAGGACTGAGCACCCAGCACCCTGAGGGCTGAGCACCCAGCACCCTGAGTACTGAGCACCGATCACCCTGAGCACTGAGCACCCAGCACCCCGAGCACAGAGCACCCAGCACCCTGAGCACTGAGCACCCAGCACCCTGAGTACTGAGCACCCAGGACCCCGAGCACTGAGCACCGAGCACCCCGAGCACTGAGCACCCAGCACCATGAGCACTCAGCACCCAGCACCCCGAGCACTGAGCACCCAGCACCCTGAGCACTGAGCACCCAGCACCCTGAGCACGGAGCACCCCGAGGACTGAGCACCCAGCACCCTGAGCACTGAGCACCCAGCACCTTGATTACTGAGCACCGAGCCCCTCGAGCACTAAGCACCCAGCACCCTGAGTACTAAGCACCCAGCACCCTGAGCACTGAGCACCCAGCACCCTGAGCACTGAGCACCCAGCACCCCGAGCACGGAGCACAAAGCACCCTGAGTACTGAGCACCCAACACCCAGAGTACTGAGCACCCAGCACCCTGAGCACTGAGCACCCAGCACCCTGAGTACTGAGCACCCAGCACCCTGAGTACTGAACACCCAGCACCCTGAGCACTGAGCACTGAGCACCCTGAGCACTGAGTACTGAGCAATGAGCACCCTGAGCACTGAGCACCCAGCACCCCGAGTACAGAGCACCCAGCACCCCGAGCACTGAGCACCCAGCGCCCCGAGCACTGAGCACACAGCACCCCGAGCACTGAGCACTGAGCACCCTGAGCACTGAGCACCCAGCACCCCGAGTACTGAGCACTGAGCACCCTGAGTACTGAGCACCATTCAACCCGAGTACTGAGCACTGAGCACCCTGAGTACTGAGCACCCAGCACCACGAGCACTGAGCACCTAGCGCCCTGAGCACTGAGCACCCAGCACCCTGAGCACTGAGCACCCAGTCCCCTGAGTACTGAGCACCCAGCACCATGAGTACTGAGAACCCAGCACCCTGAGTACTGAGCACTCAGCCCCCTGTGTACAGAGCACCGAGCACCCCGAGCACTGAGCACCCAGCACCCTGAGCACTGAGCACCCTGAGGACTGAGCACCCAGCACCCTGAGCACTGAGCACCCAGCACCCTGAGTACTGAGCACCGATCACCCTGAGCACTGAGCACCCAGCACCCCGAGCACTGAGCACCCAGAACCCTGAGTACTGAGCACCCAGCACCCTGAGCACTGAGCACCCAGCACCCTGAGTACTGAGCACCCTGAGTACTGAGCACCGATCACCCTGAGCACTGAGCACCCAGCACCCTGAGTACTGAGCACCCAGCATCCTGAGCACTGAGCACCCAGGACCCTGAGCACTGAGCACCCAGCACCCTGAGTACTGAGCACCCAGCTCCCTGAGTACTGAGGATCCAGCACCCTGAGCACTGAGCACCCAGCACCCTGAGTACTGAGCACCCAGCACCCTGAGTACTGAGCACCCAGCATCCTGAGTACTCAGCACCCAGCACCCAGAGCACTGAGCACCCAGCACCCTGAGCACTCAGCACCCAGGACCCCGAGCACTGAGTATTGAGCACCCAGCACCCTGAGTACTGAGCACGCAGCACGCTGAGTACTGAGCACCCAGCACCCCGAGCACTGAGCACCCAGCACCATGAGTACTGAGCACCCAGCACCCTGAGTACTGAGCACTCAGCACCCTGAGTACTGAGCACCGAGCACCCCGAGCACTGAGCACCCAGCACCCTGAGCACTGAGCACCCTGAGGACTGAGCACCTAGCACCCTGAGTACTGAGCACCCAGCACCCTGAGTACTGAGCACCGATCACCCTGAGCACTGAGCACCCAGCACCCCGAGCACTGAGCACCCAGCACCCTGAGCACTGAGCACCCAGCACCCTGAGTACTGAGCACGCAGCACGCTGAGTACTGAGCACCCAGCACCCCGAGCACTGAGCACCCAGCACCCTGAGCACTGAGCACCCAGCACCCTGAGCACTGAGCACCCAGCACCCTGAGCACTGAGCACCCAGCACCCCGAGCACGGAGCACAAAGCACCGTGAGTACTGAACACCCAACACCCAGAGTACTGAGCACCCAGCACCCTGAGCACTGAGCACCCAGCACCCTGAATACTGAGCACCCAGCACCCTGAGTACTGAACACCCAGCACCCTGAGCACTGAGCACTGAGCACCCTGAGCACTGAGTACTGAGCAATGAGCACCCTGAGCACTGAGCACCCAGCACCCCGAGTACTGAGCACCCAGCACCCTGAGCACTGAGCACCCAGCGCCCCGAGCACTGAGCACACAGCACCCCGAGCACTGAGCACTGAGCACCCTGAGCACTGAGCACCCAGCACCCCGAGCACTGAGCACCCAGCACCCCGAGCACTGAGCACCTAGCGCCCTGAGCACTGAGCACCCAGCACCCTGAGCACTGAGCACCCAGTCCCCTGAGTACTGAGCACCCAGCACCATGAGTACTGAGAACCCAGCACCCTGAGTACTGAGCACTCAGCACCCTGAGTACTGAGCACCGAGCACCCCGAGCACTGAGCACCCAGCACCCTGAGCACTGAGCACCCTGAGGACTGAGCACACAGCACCCTGAGCACTGAGCACCCAGCACCCTGAGTACTGAGCACCGATCACCCTGAGCACTGAGCACCCAGCACCCCGAGCACTGAGCACCCAGCACCCTGAGTACTGAGCACACAGCACCCGGAGCACTGAGCACCCAGCACCCTGAGTACTGAGCACCCTGAGTACTGAGCACCGATCACCCTGAGCACTGAGCACCCAGCACCCTGAGTACTGAGCACCCAGCACCCTGAGTACTGAGCACCCTGAGTACTGAGCACCGATCACCCTGAGCACTGAGCACCCAGCACCCTGAGTACTGAGCACCCAGCACCCTGAGTACTGAGCACCCAGCACCCTGAGTACTGAGGATCCAGCACCCTGAGCACTGAGCACCCAGCACCCTGAGTACTGAGCACCCAGCACCCTGAGTACTGAGCACCCAGCACCCTGAGTACTCAGCACCCAGCACCCAGAGCACTGAGCACCCAGCACCCTGAGCACTCAGCACCCAGGACCCCGAGCACTGAGTATTGAGCACCCAGCACCCTGAGTACTGAGCACGCAGCACGCTGAGTACTGAGCACCCAGCACCCCGAGCACTGAGCACCCAGCACCATGAGTACTGAGCACCCAGCACCCTGAGTACTGAGCACTCAGCACCCTGAGTACTGAGCACCGAGCACCCCGAGCACTGAGCACCCAGCACCCTGAGCACTGAGCACCCAGCACCCCGAGCACTGAGCACCCAGCACCCTGAGCACTGAGCACCCAGCACCCTGAGTACTGAGCACGCAGCACGCTGAGTACTGAGCACCCAGCTCCCCGAGCACTGAGCACCCAGCACCCTGAGCACTGAGCACCCAGCACCCTGAGTACTGAGCACGCAGCACGCTGAGTACTGAGCACCCAGCACCCTGAGTACTGAGCACCCAGGACCCTGAGCACTGAGCACCGAGCACCCCGAGCACTGAGCACCCAGCACCCTGAGCACTCAGCACCCAGCACCCCGAGCACTGAGCACCCAGCACCCTGAGCACTGAGCACCCAGCACCCTGAGCACGGAGCACCCCGAGGACTGAGCACCCAGCACCCTGAGCACTGAGCACCCAGCACCTTGAGTACTGAGCACCGAGCACCTCGAGCACTAAGCACCCAGCACCCTGAGTACTGAGCACCCAGCACCCTGAGAACTGAGCACCCAGCACCCTGAGCACTGAGCACCCAGCACCCTGAGCACGGAGCACAAAGCACCCTGAGTACTGAGCACCCAACACCCAGAGTACTGAGCACCCAGCACCCTGAGCACTGAGCACCCAGCACCCTGAGTACTGAGCACCCAGCACCCTGAGTACTGAACACCCAGCACCCTGAGCACTGAGCACTGAGCACCCTGAGCACTGAGTACTGGGCAATGAGCACCCTGAGCACTGAGCACCCAGCACCCCGAGTACTGAGCACCCAGCACCCCGAGCACTGATCACCCAGCGCCCCGAGCACTGAGCACCCAGCACCCCGAGTACTGAGCACTGAGAACCCTGAGTACTGAGCACCGAGCACCCTGAGTACTGAGCACCCAGCACCCTGATCACTGAGCACGGAGCACCCCGAGGACTGAGCACCCAGCACCCTGAGCACTGAGCACCCAGCACCTTGAGTACTGAGCACTGAGCACCCTGAGTACTGAGCAGCAAGCAACCCGATTACTGAGCACTGAGCACTCTGAATACTGAGCACCCAGCACCCTGAGCACTGAGCACCCAGCACCCTGAGTACTGAGCACTGAGAACCCTGAGTACTGAGCACCGAGCACCCTGAGTACTGAGCACCCAGCACCCTGATCACTGAGCACGGAGCACCCCGAGGACTGAGCACCCAGCACCCTGAGCACTGAGCACCCAGCACCTTGAGTACTGAGCACCGAGCACCCCGAGCACTGAGCACCCAGCACCCTGAGTACTGAGCACCCTGCACCCTGAGCACTGAGCACCCAGCACCCTGAGCACTGAGCACGCAGCACCCCGAGCACTGAGCACCCAGCATCCTGAGTACTGAGCACAGAGCACCCTGAGCACTGAGCACCCAGCACCCTGAGTACTGAGCACCCAGCACCCTGAGTACTGAGCAACCAGCACCCTGAGCACTGAGCACTGAGCACCCAGCACCCTGAGCACTGAGGACCCAGCACCCCGAGCACTGAGCACCCAGCACGCTGAGTACTGAGCACTGAGCACCCAGCACCCTGAGTACTGAGCACCCAGGACCCTGAGTACTGAGCACCCAGCACCCCAAGCACTGAGCACTGAGCAACCTGAGTACTGAGCACTGAGCACCCTTAGTACTGAGCACCGAGCACCCTGAGTACTGAGCACCCAGCACCCCGAGCACTGAGCACTGAGCAACCTGAGTGCTGAGCAACAAGCACCCCGAGTACTGAGCACTGAGCACCCTGAGTACTGAGCACCCAGCACCCTGAGCACTGAGCACCCAGCACACTGAGTACTGAGCACTGAGAACCCTGAGTACTGAACACCGAGCACCCTGAGTACTGAGCACCCAGCACGGTGATCACTGAGCACGGAGCACCCCGAGGACTGAGCACCCAGCACCCTGAGCACTGAGCACCCAGCACCTTGAGTACTGAGCATCGAGCACCCCGAGCACTGAGCACCCAGCACCCTGAGTACTGAGCACCCAGCACCCTGAGCACTGAGCACCCAGCACCCTGAGCACTAAGCACCCAGCACCCCGAGAACTGAGCACCCAGCACCCTGAGTACTGAGCACCCAGCACCCTGAGTACTGAGCACCCAGCACCCTGAGCACTGAGGACTGAGCACCCAGCACCTTGAGCACTGAGCACTGACCACCCAGCACCCCGAGCACTGAGCACCCAGCACCCCGAGCACTGAGCACCCAGCGCCCTGAGCACTGAGCACCCAGCACCCTGAGCACTGAGCACCCAGTCCCCTGAGTACTGAGCACCCAGCACCATGAGTACTGAGCACCCAGCACCCTGAGTACCGAGCACTCAGCACCCTGAGTACTGAGCACCGAGCACCCCGAGCACTGAGCACCCAGCACCCTGAGCACTGAGCACCCTGAGGCCTGAGCACCCAGCACCCTGAGCACTGAGCACCCAGCACCCTGAGTACTGAGCACCGATCACCCTGAGCACTGAGCACCCAGCACCCCGAGCACTGAGCACCCAGCACCCTGAGTACTGAGCACCCAGCACCCTGAGCACTGTGCACCCAGCACCCTGAGTACTGAGCACCCAGCACCATGAGTACTGAGCACCCAGCACGCTGAGTACTGAGCACTCAGCACCCTGAGTACTGAGCACCGAGCACCCCGAGCACTGAGCACCCAGCACCCTGAGCCCTGAGCACCCTGAGGACTGAGCACCCAGCACCCTGAGCACTGAGCACCCAGCACCCTGAGTACTGAGCACCGATCACCCTGAGCACTGAGCACCCAGCACCCCGAGCACAGAGCACCCAGCACCCTGAGCACTGAGCACCCAGCACCCTGAGTACTGAGCACCCAGGACCCTGAGCACTGAGCACCGAGCACCCCGAGCACTGAGCACCCAGCACCCTGAGCACTCAGCACCCAGCACGCCGAGCACTGAGCACCCAGCACCCTGAGCACTGAGCACCCAGCACCCTGAGCACGGAGCACCCCGAGGACTGAGCACCCAGCACCCTGAGCACTGAGCACCCAGCACCTTGAGTACTGAGCACCGAGCCCCTAGAGCACTAAGCACCCAGCACCCTGAGTACTAAGCACCCAGCACCCTGAGCACTGAGCACCCAGCACCCTGAGCACTGAGCACCCAGCACCCCGAGCACGGAGCACAAAGCACCCTGAGTACTGAGCACCCAACACCCAGAGTACTGAGCACCCAGCACCCTGAGCACTGAGCACCCATCACCCTGAGTACTGAGCACCCAGCACCCTGAGTACTGAACACCCAGCACCCTGAGCACTGAGCACTGAGCACCCTGAGCACTGAGTACTGAGCAATGAGCACCCTGAGCACTGAGCACCCAGCACCCCGAGTACAGAGCACCCAGCACCCCGAGCACTGAGCACCCAGCACCCCGAGCACTGAGCACACAGCACCCCGAGCACTGAGCACCCTGAGCACTGAGCACCCAGCACCCCGAGTACTGAGCACTGAGCACCCTGAGTACTGAGCACCAAGCAACCCGAGTACTGAGCACTGAGCACCCTGAGTACTGAGCACCAAGCACCACGAGCACTGAGCACCTAGCGCCCTGAGCACTGAGCACCCAGCACCCTGAGCACTGAGCACCCAGTCCCCTGAGTACTGAGCACCCAGCACCATGAGTACTGAGAACCCAGCACCCTGAGTACTGAGCACTCAGCCCCCTGTGTACTGAGCACCGAGCACCCCGAGCACTGAGCACCCAGCACCCTGAGCACTGAGCACCCTGAGGACTGAGCACCCAGCACCCTGAGCACTGAGCACCCAGCACCCTGAGTACTGAGCACCGATCACCCTGAGCACTGAGCACCCAGCACCCCGAGCACTGAGCACCCAGAACCCTGAGTACTGAGCACCCAGCACCCTGAGCACTGAGCACCCAGCACCCTGAGTACTGAGCACCCTGAGTACTGAGCACCGATCACCCTGAGCACTGAGCACCCAGCACCCTGAGTACTGAGCACCCAGCATCCTGAGCACTGAGCACCCAGGACCCTGAGCACTGAGCACCCAGCACCCTGAGTACTGAGCACCCAGCACCCTGAGTACTGAGGATCCAGCTCCCTGAGCACTGAGCACCCAGCACCCTGAGTACTGAGCACCCAGCACCCTGAGTACTGAGCACCGAGCATCCTGAGTACTCAGCACCCAGCACCCAGAGCACTGAGCACCCAGCACCCTGAGCACTCAGCACCCAGGACCCCGAGCACTGAGTATTGAGCACCCAGCACCCTGAGTACTGAGCACGCAGCACGCTGAGTACTGAGCACCCAGCACCCCGAGCACTGAGCACCCAGCACCATGAGTACTGAGCACCCAGCACCCTGAGTACTGAGCACTCAGCACCCTGAGTACTGAGCACCGAGCACCCCGAGCACTGAGCACCCAGCACCCTGAGCACTGAGCACCCTGAGGACTGAGCACCTAGCACCCTGAGTACTGAGCACCCAGCACCCTGAGTACTGAGCACCGATCACCCTGAGCACTGAGCACCCAGCACCCCGAGCACTGAGCACCCAGCACCCTGAGCACTGAGCACCCAGCACCCTGAGTACTGAGCACGCAGCACGCTGAGTACTGAGCACCCAGCACCCCGAGCACTGAGCACCCAGCACCCTGAGCACTGAGCACCCAGCACCCTGAGCACTGAGCACCCAGCACCCTGAGCACTGAGCACCCAGCACCCCGAGCACGGAGCACAAAGCACCCTGAGTACTGAACACCCAACACCCAGAGTACTGAGCACCCAGCACCCTGAGCACTGAGCACCCAGCACCCTGAGTACTGAGCACCCAGCACCCTGAGTACTGAACACCCAGCACCCTGAGCACTGAGCACTTAGCACCCTGAGCACTGAGTACTGAGCAATGAGCACCCTGAGCACTGAGCACCCAGCACCCCGAGTACTGAGCACCCAGCACCCTGAGCACTGAGCACCCAGCGCCCCGAGCACTGAGCACACAGCACCCCGAGCACTGAGCACTGAGCACCCTGAGCACTGAGCACCCAGCACCCCGAGCACTGAGCACCCAGCACCCCGAGCACTGAGCACCTAGCGCCCTGAGCACTGAGCACCCAGCACCCTGAGCACTGAGCACCCTGAGGACTGAGCACACAGCACCCTGAGCACTGAGCACCCAGCACCCTGAGTACTGAGCACCGATCACCCTGAGCACTGAGCACCCAGCACCCCGAGCACTGAGCACCCAGCACCCTGAGTACTGAGCACCCAGCACCCGGAGCACTGAGCACCCAGCACCCTGAGTACTGAGCACCCTGAGTACTGAGCACCGATCACCCTGAGCACTGAGCACCCAGCACCCTGAGTACTGAGCACCCAGCACCCTGAGTACTGAGCACCCTGAGTACTGAGCACCGATCACCCTGAGCACTGAGCACCCAGCACCCTGAGTACTGAGCACCCAGCACCCTGAGTACTGAGCACCCAGCACCCTGAGTACTGAGGATCCAGCACCCTGAGCACTGAGCACCCAGCACCCTGAGTACTGAGCACCCAGCACCCTGAGTACTGAGCACCCAGCACCCTGAGTACTCAGCACCCAGCACCCAGAGCACTGAGCACCCAGCACCCTGAGCACTCAGCACTCAGGACCGCGAGCACTGAGTATTGAGCACCCAGCACCCTGAGTACTGAGCACGCAGCACGCTGAGTACTGAGCACCCAGCACCCCGAGCACTGAGCACCCAGCACCATGAGTACTGAGCACCCAGCACCCTGAGTACTGAGCACTCAGCACCCTGAGTACTGAGCACCGAGCACCCCGAGCACTGAGCACCCAGCACCCTGAGCACTGAGCACCCTGAGGACTGAGCACCTAGCACCCTGAGTACTGAGCACACAGCACCCTGAGTACTGAGCACCGATCACCCTGAGCACTGAGCACCCAGCACCCCGAGCACTGAGCACCCAGCACCCTGAGCACTGAGCACCCAGCACCCTGAGTACTGAGCACGCAGCACGCTGAGTACTGAGCACCCAGCACCCCGAGCACTGAGCACCCAGCACCCTGAGCACTGAGCACCCAGCACCCTGAGTACTGAGCACGCAGCACGCTGAGTACTGAGCACCCAGCACCCTGAGTACTGAGCACCCAGGACCCTGAGCACTGAGCACCGAGCACCCCGAGCACTGAGCACCCAGCACCCTGAGCACTCAGCACCCAGCACCCCGAGCACTGAGCACCCAGCATCCTGAGCACTGAGCACCCAGCACCCTGAGCACGGAGCACCCCGAGGACTGAGCACCCAGCACCCTGAGCACTGAGCACCCAGCACCTTGAGTACTGAGCACCGAGCACCTCGAGCACTAAGCACCCAGCACCCTGAGTACTGAGCACCCAGCACCCTGAGCACTGAGCACCCAGCACCCTGAGCACTGAGCACCCAGCACCCTGAGCACGGAGCACAAAGCACCCTGAGTACTGAGCACCCAACACCCAGAGTACTGAGCACCCAGCACCCTGAGCACTGAGCACCCAGCACCCTGAGTACTGAGCACCCAGCACCCTGAGTACTGAACACCCAGCACCCTGAGCACTGAGCACTGAGCACCCTGAGCACTGAGTACTGGGCAATGAGCACCTTGAGCACTGAGAACCCAGCACCCCGAGTACTGAGCACCCAGCACCCCGAGCACTGATCACCCAGCGCCCCGAGCACTGAGCACCCAGCACCCCGAGCACTGAGCACTGAGCACCCTGAGCATTGAGCACCCAGCACCCCGAGTACTGAGCACTGAGCACCCTGAGTACTGAGCAGCAAGCAACCCGATTACTGAGCACTGAGCACTCTGAGTACTGAGCACCCAGCACCCTGAGCACTGAGCACCCAGCACCTTGAGTACTGAGCACCGAGCACCCCGAGCACTGAGCACCCAGCACCCTGAGTACTGAGCACCCTGCACCCTGAGCACTGAGCACCCAGCACCCTGAGCACTGAGCACGCAGCACCCCGAGCACTGAGCACCCAGCATCCTGAGTACTGAGCACAGAGCACCCTGAGCACTGAGCACCCAGCACCCTGAGTACTGAGCACCCAGCACCCTGAGTACTGAGCAACCAGCACCCTGAGCACTGAGCACTGAGCACCCAGCACCCTGAGCACTGAGCACTGAGCACCCAGCACCACAGCCCTGAGCACCCAGCACCCCGAGCACTGAGCACCCAGCACCCTGAGCACTGAGCACCCAGCACCCTGAGCACTGAGGACCCAGCACCCTGAGTACTGAGCACCCAGCACCCTGAGTACTGAGCACTCGGCACCCTGAGTACTGAGCACCGAGCACCCCGAGCACTGAGCACCCAGCACCCTGAGCACAGAGCACCCGGAGGACTGAGCACCCAGCACCATGAGCACTTTGCACCGATCACCCTGAGCACTAAGCACCCAGCACCCCGAGTACTGAGCACCCAGCACCCTGAGTACTGAGCACCCAGCACCCCGAGTACTGAGCACCCAGCACCCTGAGTACTGAGCACCCTGAGTACTGAGCACTGAGCACCGAGCATCCTGAGTACTGAGCACCCTGAGGACTGAGCACCCAGCACCCTGAGCTCTGAGCACCCAGCACCCTGAGTACTGAGCACTGATCACCCTGAGCACTGAGCACCCAGCACCCCGAGCACTGAGCACCCAGCACCCTGAGCACTGAGCACTGAGCACCCAGCAACCCGAGTACTGAGCACCCAGCACCCTGAGCACTGAGCACCCTGAGCACTGAGCACCTTGAGCACTGAGCACTGAGCACCCAGCACCCTGAGTACTGAGCACCCAACACTCTGAGCACTGAGCACCCAGCACGCAGAGTACTGAGCACTGAGCACACAGCACCCTGAGTACTGAGCACACAGCACCCCGAGCACTGAGCACCCAGCGCCCCGAGCACTGAGCACCCAGCACCCCGAGCACTGAGCACTGAGCACACTGAGCACTGAGCACCCAGCACCCCGAGTACTGAGCACTGACCACCCTGAGTACTGAGCACCCAGCACCCCGAGGACTGAGCACTGAGCACCCTGAGTACTGAGCACCCAGCACCCTGAGCACTGAGAACCCTGAGTACTGAGCACCGAGCAACCCGAGTACTGAGCACTGAGCACCCTGAGTACTGAGCACCCAGCACCACGAGCACTGAGCACCTAGCGCCCTGAGCACTGAGCACCCAGCACCCTGAGCACTGAGCACCCAGTCCCCTGAGTACTGAGCACCCAGCACCATGAGTACTGAGAACCCAGCACCCTGAGTACTGAGCACTCAGCCCCCTGTGTACTGAGCACCGAGCACCCCGAGCACAGAGCACCCAGCACCCTGAGCACTGAGCACCCTGAGGACTGAGCACCCAGCACCCTGAGCACTGAGCACCCAGCACCCTGAGTACTGAGCACCGATCACCCTGAGCACTGAGCACCCAGCACCCCGAGCACTGAGCACCCAGAACCCTGAGTACTGAGCACCCAGCACCCTGAGCACTGAGCACCCAGCACCCTGAGTACTGAGCACCCTGAGTACTGAGCACCGATCACCCTGAGCACTGAGCACCCAGCACCCTGAGCACTGAGCACCCTGAGTACTGAGCACCCAGCACCCTGAGCACTGAGCACCCAGAACCCTGAGTACTGAGCACCCAGCACCCTGAGCACTGAGCACCCAGCACCCTGAGTACTGAGCACCGATCACCCTGAGCACTGAGCACCCAGCACCCTGAGTACGGAGCACCCAGCATCCTGAGCACTGAGCACCCAGGACCCTGAGCACTGAGCACCCAGCACCCTGAGTACTGAGCACCCAGCACCCTGAGTACTGAGGATCCAGCACCCTGAGCACTGAGCACCCAGCACCCTGAGTACTGAGCACCCAGCACCCTGAGTACTGAGCACCCAGCATCCTGAGTACTCAGCACCCAGCACCCAGAGCACTGAGCACCCAGCACCCTGAGCACTCAGCACCCAGGACCCCGAGCACTGAGTATTGAGCACCCAGCACCCTGAGTACTGAGCACCCAGCACCCCGAGCACTGAGCACCCAGCACCCTGAGAACTGAGCACCCAGCACCCTGAGCACTGAGCACCCAGCACCCTGAGCACTGAGCACCCAGCACCCCGAGCACGGAGCACAAAGCACCCTGAGTACTGAACACCCAACACCCAGAGTACTGAGCACCCAGGGCCCTGAGCACTGAGCACCCAGCACCCTGAGTACTGAGCACTGAGCACCCTGAGCACTGAGTACTGAGCAATGAGCACCCTGAGCACTGAGCACCCAGCACCCCGAGTACTGAGCACCCAGCACCCTGAGCACTGAGCACCCAGCGCCCCGAGCACTGAGCACACAGCACCCCGAGCACTGAGCACTGAGCACCCTGAGCACTGAGCACCCAGCACCCCGAGCACTGAGCACCAAGCACCCCGAGCACTGAGCACCTAGCGCCCTGAGCACTGAGCACCCAGCACCCTGAGCACTGAGCACCCAGTCCCCTGAGTACTGAGCACCCAGCACCATGAGTACTGAGAACCCAGCACCCTGAGTACTGAGCACTCAGCACCCTGAGTACTGAGCACCGAGCACCCCGAGCACTGAGCACCCAGCACCCTGAGCACTGAGCACCCTGAGGACTGAGCACACAGCACCCTGAGCACTGAGCACCCAGCACCCTGAGTCCTGAGCACCGATCACCCTGAGCACTGAGCACCCAGCACCCCGAGCACTGAGCACCCAGCACCCTGAGTACTGAGCACCCAGCACCCGGAGCACTGAGCACCCAGCACCCTGAGTACTGAGCATACTGAGTACTGAGCACCGATCACCCTGAGCACTGAGCACCCAGCACCCTGAGTACTGAGCACCCAGCACCCTGAGTACTGAGCACCCTGAGTACTGAGCACCGATCACCCTGAGCACTGAGCACCCAGCACCCTGAGTACTGAGGATCCAGCACCCTGAGCACTGAGCACCCAGCACCCTGAGTACTGAGCACCCAGCACCCTGAGTACTGAGCACCCAGCACCCTGAGAACTCAGCACCCAGCACACAGAGCACTGAGCACCCAGCACCCTGAGCACTCAGCACCCAGGACCCCGAGCACTGAGTATTGAGCACCCAGCACCCTGAGTACTGAGCACGCAGCACGCTGAGTACTGAGCACCCAGCACCCCGAGCACTGAGCACCCAGCACCATGAGTACTGAGCACCCAGCACCCTGAGTACTGAGCACTCAGCACCCTGAGTACTGAGCACCGAGCACCCCGAGCACTGAGCACCCAGCACCCTGAGCACTGAGCACCCTGAGGACTGAGCACCTAGCACCCTGAGTACTGAGCACACAGCACCCTGAGTACTGAGCTCCGATCACCCTGAGCACTGAGGACCCAGCACCCCGAGCACTGAGCACCCAGCACCCTGAGCACTGAGCACCCAGCACCCTGAGTACTGAGCATGCAGCACGCTGAGTACTGAGCACCCAGCACCCCGAGCACTGAGCACCCAGCACCCTGAGCACTGAGCACCCAGCACCCTGAGTACTGAGCACGCAGCACGCTGAGTACTGAGCACCCAGCACCCTGAGTACTGAGCACCCAGGACACTGAGCACTGAGCACCGAGCACCCCGAGCACTGAGCACCCAGCACCCTGAGCACTCAGCACCCAGCACCCCGAGCACTGAGCACCCAGCACCCTGAGCACTGAGCACCCAGCACCCTGAGCACGGAGCACCCCGAGGACTGAGCACCCAGCACTCTGAGCACTGAGCACCCAGCACCTTGAGTACTGAGCACTGAGCACCTCGAGCACTAAGCACCCAGCACCCTGAGTACTGAGCACCCAGCACCCTGAGCACTGAGCACCCAGCACCCTGAGCACTGAGC
Organism: Microtus oregoni; assembly: GCF_018167655.1. NCBI lineage: Eukaryota > Metazoa > Chordata > Mammalia > Rodentia > Cricetidae > Microtus > Microtus oregoni. The sequence goes on from NW_024543384.1 coordinate 154,316, forward strand.
ACCCAGCACCCTGAGCACGGAGCACAAAGCACCCTGAGTACTGAGCACCCAACACCCAGAGTACTGAGCACCCAGCACCCTGAGCACTGAGCACCCAGCACCCTGAGTACTGAGCACCCAGCACCCTGAGTACTGAACACCCAGCACCCTGAGCACTGAGCACTGAGCACCCTGAGCACTGAGTACTGGGCAATGAGCACCCTGAGCACTGAGCACCCAGCACCCCGAGTACTGAGCACCCAGCACCCCGAGCACTGATCACCCAGCGCCCCGAGCACTGAGCACCCAGCACCCCGAGCACTGAGCACTGAGCACCCTGAGCACTGAGCACCCAGCACCCCGAGTACTGAGCACTGAGCACCCTGAGTACTGAGCAGCAAGCAACCCGATTACTGAGCACTGAACACTCTGAGTACTGAGCACCCAGCACCCTGAGCACTGAGCACCCAGCACCCTGAGTACTGAGCACTGAGAACCCTGAGTACTGAGCACCGAGCACCCTGAGTACTGAGCACCCAGCACCCTGATCACTGAGCACGGAGCACCCCGAGGACTGAGCACCCAGCACCCTGAGCACTGAGCACCCAGCACCTTGAGTACTGAGCACCGAGCACCCTGAGCACTGAGCACCCCGCACCCTGAGTACTGAGCACCCTGCACCCTGAGCACTGAGCACCCAGCACCCTGAGCACTGAGCACGCAGCACCCCGAGCACTGAGCACCCAGCATCCTGAGTACTGAGCACAGAGCACCCTGAGCACTGAGCACCCAGCACCCTGAGTACTGAGCACCCAGCACCCTGAGTACTGAGCAACCAGCACCCTGAGCACTGAGCACTGAGCACCCAGCACCCTGAGCACTGAGCACTGAGCACCCAGCACCACAGCCCTGAGCACCCAGCACCCCGAGCACTGAGCACCCAGCACCCTGAGCACTGAGCACCCAGCACCCTGAGCACTGAGGACCCAGCACCCTGAGTACTGAGCACCCAGCACCCTGAGTACTGAGCACTCAGCACCCTGAGTACTGAGCACCGAGCACCCCGAGCACTGAGCACCCAGCACCCTGAGCACAGAGCACCCGGAGGACTGAGCACCCAGCACCATGAGCACTTTGCACCGATCACCCTGAGCACTAAGCACCCAGCAGCCCGAGCACTGAGCACCCAGCACCCTGAGTACTGAGCACCCAGCACCCCGAGTACTGAGCACCCAGCACCCTGAGTACTGAGCACCCAGCATCCCGAGCACTGAGCACCCAGCACCCTGAGTACTGAGCACCCTGAGTACTGAGCACTGAGCACCGAGCATCCTGAGTACTGAGCACCCTGAGGACTGAGCACCCTGCACCCTGAGCTCTGAGCACACAGCACCCTGAGTACTGAGCACTGATCACCCTGAGCACTGAGCACCCAGCACCCCGAGCACTGAGCACCCAGCACCCAGAGCACTTAGCACTGAGCACCCATCACCCCGAGTACTGAGCACCCAGCACCCTGAGCACTGAGCACCCTGAGCACTGAGCACCTTGAGCACTGAGCACTGAGCACCCAGCACCCTGAGTACTGAGCACCAAACACTCTGAGCACTGAGCACCCAGCACGCAGAGTACTGAGCACTGAGCACACAGCACCCTGAGTACTGAGCACACAGCACCCCGAGCACTGAGCACCCAGTGCCCCGAGCACTGAGCACCCAGCACCCCAAGCACTGAGCACTGAGCACACTGAGCACTGAGCTCCCAGCACCCCGAGTACTGAGCACTGACCACCCTGAGTACTGAGCACCCAGCACCCCGAGGACTGAGCACTGAGCACCCTGAGTACTGAGCACCCAGCACCCTGAGCACTGAGAACCCAGCACCTTGAGTACTGAGCACCGAGCACCCCGAGTACTGAGCACCGAGCACCCAGAGTACTGAGCACCCAGCACCCTGAGCACTGAGCACCCAGCACCCTGAGCACTGAGCACCCAGCACCCCGAGCACTGAGCACCCAGCACCCTGAGTACTGAGCACCCAACACCCAGAGTAATGAGCACCCAGCACCCTGAGAACTGAGCACCCAGCACCCTGAGTACTGAGCACCCAGCACCCTGAGCACTGAGCACTGAGCACCCAGCACCCTGAGCACTGAGCACTGAGCACCCAGCACCCTGAGCACTGAGCACCCAGCACCCCGAGCACTGAGCACCCAGTACCCTGAGTACTGAGCACCCAGCACCCTGAGTACTGAGCACCCAGCACCCTGAGCACTGAGCACTGAGCACCCAGCACCCTGAGCACTGAGCACTGAGCACCCAGCACCCTGAGCACTGAGCACCCAGCACCCCGAGCACTGAGCACACAGCGCCCTGAGCACTGAGCACCCAGCACCCTGAGCACTGAGCACCCAGCCCCCTGAGTACTGAGCACCCAGCACCCTGAGTACTGAGCACCCAGCACCCTGAGCACTGAGAACCCTGAGGACTGAGCACCCAGCACCCCGAGCACTGAGCACCCAGCACCCTGAGCACTGAGCACCTAGTGCCCTGAGCACTGACCACCCAGCACCCTGAGCACTGAGCACCCAGTCCCCTGAGTACTGAGCACCCAGCACCATGAGTACTGAGAACCCAGCACCCTGAGTACTGAGCACTCAGCCCCCTGTGTACTGAGCACCGAGCACCCCGAGCACTGAGCACCCAGCACCCTGAGCACTGAGCACCCTAAGGACTGAGCACCCAGCACCCTGAGCACTGAGCACCCAGCACCCTGAGTACTGAGCACCGATCACCCTGAGCACTGAGCACCCAGCACCCCGAGCACTGAGCACCCAGCACCCTGAGTACTGAGCACCCAGCACCCTGAGCACTGAGCACCCAGCACCCTGAGTACTGAGCACACTGAGTACTGAGCACCGATCACCCTGAGCACTGTGCACCCAGCACCCTGAGTACTGAGCACCCAGCACCCTGAGCACTGAGCACCCAGGACCCTGAGCACTGAGCACCCAGCAACCTGAGTACTGAGCACCCAGCACCCTGAGTACTGAGGATCCAGCACCCTGAGCACTGAGCACCCAGCACCCTGAGTACTGAGCACCCAGCACCCTGAGTACTGAGCACCCAGCACCCTGAGTACTCAGCACCCAGCACCCAGAGCACTGAGCACCCAGCACCCTGAGCATTCAGCACCCAGGACCCCGAGCACTGAGTATTGAGCACCCAGCACCTTGAGTACTGAGCACGCAGCACGCTGAGTACTGAGCACCCAGCACCCCGAGCACTGAGCACCCAGCACCCTGAGCACTTAGCACTGAGCACCCAGCACCCCGAGTACTGAGCACACAGCACCCTGAGCACTGAGCACCCTGAGCACTGAGCACCTTGAGCACTGAGCACTGAGCACCCAGCACCCTGAGTACTGAGCACCCAACACTCTGAGCACTGAGCACCCAGCACGCAGAGTACTGAGCACTGAGCACACAGCACCCTGAGTACTGAGCACACAGCACCCCGAGCACTGAGCACCCAGCGCCCCGAGCACTGAGCACCCAGCACCCCGACCACTGAGCACTGAGCACACTGAGCACTGAGCACCCAGCACCCCGAGTACTGAGCACTGACCACCCTGAGTACTGAGCACCCAGCACCCCGAGGACTGAGCACTGAGCACCCTGAGTACTGAGCACACAGCACCCTGAGCACTGAGAACCCAGCACCTTGAGTACTGAGCACCGAGCACCCCGAGTACTGAGCACCGAGCACCCAGAGTACTGAGCACCCAGCACCCTGAGCACTGAGCACCCAGCACCCTGAGCACTGAGCACCCAGCACCCCGAGCACTGAGCACCCAGCACCCTGAGTACTTAGCACCCAACACCCAGAGTAATGAGCACCCAGCACCCTGAGAACTGAGCACCCAGTACCCTGAGTACTGAGCACCCAGCACCCTGAGTACTGAGCACCCAGCACCCTGAGCACTGAGCACTGAGCACCCAGCACCCTGAGCACTGAGCACTGAGCACCCAGCACCCTGAGCACTGAGCACCCAGCACCCCGAGCACTGAGCACCCAGCGCCCTGAGCACTGAGCACCCAGCATCCTGAGCACTGAGCACCCAGCCCCCTGAGTACTGAGCACAAAGCACCCTGAGTACTGAGCACCCAGCACCCTGAGCACTGAGAACCCTGAGGACTGAGCACCCAGCACCCCGAGCACTGAGCACCCAGCACCCTGAGCACTGAGCACCTAGCGCCCTGAGCACTGACCACCCAGCACCCTGAGCACTGAGCACCCAGTCCCCTGAGTACTGAGCACCCAGCACCATGAGTACTGAGAACCCAGCACCCTGAGTACTGAGCACTCAGCCCCCTGTGTACTGAGCACCGAGCACCCCGAGCACTGAGAACCCAGCACCCTGAGCACTGAGCACCCTAAGGACTGAGCACCCAGCACCCTGAGCACTGAGCACCCAGCACCCTGAGTACTGAGCACCGATCACCCTGAGCACTGAGCACCCAGCACCCCGAGCACTGAGCACCCAGCACCCTGAGTACTGAGCACCCAGCACCCTGAGCACTGAGCACCCAGCACCCTGAGTACTGAGCACACTGAGTACTGAGCACCGATCACCCTGAGCACTGTGCACCCAGCACCCTGAGTACTGAGCACCCAGCACCCTGAGCACTGAGCACCCAGGACCCTGAGCACTGAGCACCCAGCAACCTGAGTCCTGAGCACCCAGCACCCTGAGTACTGAGGATCCAGCACCCTGAGCACTGAGCACCCAGCACCCTGAGTACTGAGCACCCAGCACCCTGAGTACTGAGCACCCAGCACCCTGAGTACTCAGCACCCAGCACCCAGAGCACTGAGCACCCAGCACCCTGAGCACTCAGCACCCAGGACCCCGAGCACTGAGTATTGAGCACCCAGCACCCTGAGTACTGAGCACGCAGCACGCTGAGTACTGACCACCCAGCACCCCGAGCACTGAGCACCCAGCACCATGAGTACTGAGCACCCAGCACCCTGAGTACTGAGCACTCAGCACCCTGAGTACTGAGCACCAAGCACCCGAGCACTGAGCACCCAGCACCCTGAGCACTGAGCACCCTGAGGACTGAGCACCTAGTTCCCTGAGTACTGAGCACCCAGCACCCTGAGTACTGAGCACCGATCACCCTGAGCACTGAGCACCCAGCACCCCGAGCACTGAGCACCCAGCACCCTGAGCACTGAGCACCCAGCACCCTGAGTACTGAGCACGCAGCACGCTGAGTACTGAGCACCCAGCACCCCGAGCACTGAGCACCCAGCACCCTGAGCACTGAGCACCCAGCACCCTGAGCACTGAGCACCCAGCACCCTGAGCACTGAGCACCCAGCACCCCGAGCACGGAGCACAAAGCACCCTGAGTACTGAACACCCAACACCCAGAGTACTGAGCACCCAGCACCCTGAGCACTGAGCACCCAGCACCATGAGTACTGAGCACCCAGCACCCTGAGTACTGAACACCCAGCACCCTGAGCACTGAGCACTGAGCACCCTGAGCACTGAGTACTGAGCAATGAGCACCCTGAGCACTGAGCACCCAGCACCCCGAGTACTGAGCACCCAGCACCCTGAGCACTGAGCACCCAGCGCCCCGAGCACTGAGCACACAGCACCCGGAGCACTGAGCACTGAGCACCCTGAGCACTGAGCACCCAGCACCCCGAGTACTGAGCACTGAGCACCCTGAGTACTGAGCACCAAGCAACCCGAGTACTGAGCACTGAGCACCCTGAGTACTGAGCAACCAGCACCCCGAGCACTGAGCACCCAGCACCCCGAGCACTGAGCACCTAGCGCCCTGAGCACTGAGCACCCAGCACCCTGAGCACTGAGCACCCAGTCCCCTGAGTACTGAGCACCCAGCACCATGAGTACTGAGAACCCAGCACCCTGAGTACTGAGCACCCAGCACCCTGAGTACTCAGCACCCAGCACCCTGAGCACTGAGCAACCAGCACCCTGAGTACTGAGCACCCTGCACCCCAAGCACTGAGCACCCTGAGAACTGAGCACCCAGCACCCCAAGCACTGAGCACCCTGAGTACTGATCACCCAGCACCCTGATTAATGAGCACCCAGCACCCCGAGAACTGAGCACCCAGCACCCTGAGTATTGAGCACCGAGCACCCTGAGTACTGAGCACCCAGCACCCTGAGTACTGAGCACCCAGTGTACTGAGCACCGAGCACCCAGCACCCTGAGTACTGAGCACCCAGCACCCTGAGTTCTGAGCACCGAGCTGCCCGAGCACTGAGCACCCAGCACCCTGAGCACTGAGCACCCAGCACCCTGAGCACTGAGCACCCAGCACCCTGAGTACTGAGCACCCAGCACGCGGAGTACTGAGCACCCAGCACCCTGAGCACTGAGCACCCAGCACCCTGAGTACTGAGCACTGAGCACCCAGCACCCCGAGCACTGAGCACCCAGCACCCTGTGTACTGAGCACTGAGCACCCTGAGTACTAAGCACCCAGCACCCTGAGTACTGAGCACCCAGGACCCTGAGCACCGAGCACCCCGAGCACTGAGCACCCAGCACCCTGAGCACTCAGCACCCATCACGCCGATCACTGAGCACCCAGCACCCTGAGCACTGAGCACCCAGCACCCTGAGCACGGAGCACCCAGCACCCAGAGCACTGAGCACCCAGCACCCTGAGCACTGAGCACAGAGCACCCTGAGTACTGAGCACCCAGCACCCTGAGTACTGAGCACCCAGACCCCGAGCACTGAGCACCCAGCACCCCTAGCACTGTGCACCCAGCACCCTGAGTACTGAGAACCCAGCACCCTGAGTACTGAGCACCGAGCACCCTGAGTACTGAGCACCCAGCACGCTGAGCACTGAGCACCCAGCACCCCGAGTACTGAGCACCCAGCACCCTGAGTACGGAGCACCCAGCACCCCGAGCACTGAGCACCCAGCACCCTGAGCACTGAGCACCCAGCACCCTTAGTACTGAGCATCAAGCTCGCTGAGCACTGAGCACCCAGCACACTGAGTACTGAGCACCCAGCACCCTGAGCACTGAGCACCCAGCACCCTGAGCACTGAGCACTCAGCACCCTGAGTACTGAGCACCCAGCACCCTGAGCACTGAGAACCCAGCACCTTGAGTACTGAGCACCGAGCACCCCGAGTACTGAGCACCGAGCACCCAGAGTACTGAGCACCCAGCACCCTGAGCACTGAGCACCCAGCACCCTGAGCACTGAGCACCCAGCACCCCGAGCACTGAGCACCCAGCACCCTGAGTACTGAGCACCCAACACCCAGAGTAATGAGCACCCAGCACCCTGAGAACTGAGCACCCAGCACCCTGAGTACTGAGCACCCAGCACCCTGAGCACTGAGCACTGAGCACCCAGCACCCTGAGCACTGAGCACTGAGCACCCAGCACCCTGAGCACTGAGCACCCAGCACCCCGAGCACTGAGCACCCAGTACCCTGAGTACTGAGCACCCAGCACCCTGAGTACTGAGCACCCAGCACCCTGAGCACTGAGCACTGAGCACCCAGCACCCTGAGCACTGAGCACTGAGCACCCAGCACCCTGAGCACTGAGCACCCAGCACCCCGAGCACTGAGCACACAGCGCCCTGAGCACTGAGCACCCAGCACCCTGAGCACTGAGCACCCAGCCCCCTGAGTACTGAGCACCCAGCACCCTGAGTACTGAGCACCCAGCACCCTGAGCACTGAGAACCCTGAGGACTGAGCACCCAGCACCCCGAGCACTGAGCACCCAGCACCCTGAGCACTGAGCACCTAGTGCCCTGAGCACTGACCACCCAGCACCCTGAGCACTGAGCACCCAGTCCCCTGAGTACTGAGCACCCAGCACCATGAGTACTGAGAACCCAGCACCCTGAGTACTGAGCACTCAGCCCCCTGTGTACTGAGCACCGAGCACCCCGAGCACTGAGCACCCAGCACCCTGAGCACTGAGCACCCTAAGGACTGAGCACCCAGCACCCTGAGCACTGAGCACCCAGCACCCTGAGTACTGAGCACCGATCACCCTGAGCACTGAGCACCCAGCACCCCGAGCACTGAGCACCCAGCACCCTGAGTACTGAGCACCCAGCACCCTGAGCACTGAGCACCCAGCACCCTGAGTACTGAGCACACTGAGTACTGAGCACCGATCACCCTGAGCACTGTGCACCCAGCACCCTGAGTACTGAGCACCCAGCACCCTGAGCACTGAGCACCCAGGACCCTGAGCACTGAGCACCCAGCAACCTGAGTACTGAGCACCCAGCACCCTGAGTACTGAGGATCCAGCACCCTGAGCACTGAGCACCCAGCACCCTGAGTACTGAGCACCCAGCACCCTGAGTACTGAGCACCCAGCACCCTGAGTACTCAGCACCCAGCACCCAGAGCACTGAGCACCCAGCACCCTGAGCATTCAGCACCCAGGACCCCGAGCACTGAGTATTGAGCACCCAGCACCTTGAGTACTGAGCACGCAGCACGCTGAGTACTGAGCACCCAGCACCCCGAGCACTGAGCACCCAGCACCCTGAGCACTTAGCACTGAGCACCCAGCACCCCGAGTACTGAGCACACAGCACCCTGAGCACTGAGCACCCTGAGCACTGAGCACCTTGAGCACTGAGCACTGAGCACCCAGCACCCTGAGTACTGAGCACCCAACACTCTGAGCACTGAGCACCCAGCACGCAGAGTACTGAGCACTGAGCACACAGCACCCTGAGTACTGAGCACACAGCACCCCGAGCACTGAGCACCCAGCGCCCCGAGCATTGAGCACCCAGCACCCCGACCACTGAGCACTGAGCACACTGAGCACTGAGCACCCAGCACCCCGAGTACTGAGCACTGACCACCCTGAGTACTGAGCACCCAGCACCCCGAGGACTGAGCACTGAGCACCCTGAGTACTGAGCACACAGCACCCTGAGCACTGAGAACCCAGCACCTTGAGTACTGAGCACCGAGCACCCCGAGTACTGAGCACCGAGCACCCAGAGTACTGAGCACCCAGCACCCTGAGCACTGAGCACCCAGCACCCTGAGCACTGAGCACCCAGCACCCCGAGCACTGAGCACCCAGCACCCTGAGTACTGAGCACCCAACACCCAGAGTAATGAGCACCCAGCACCCTGAGAACTGAGCACCCAGTACCCTGAGTACTGAGCACCCAGCACCCTGAGTACTGAGCACCCAGCACCCTGAGCACTGAGCACTGAGCACCCAGCACCCTGAGCACTGAGCACTGAGCACCCAGCACCCTGAGCACTGAGCACCCAGCACCCCGAGCACTGAGCACCCAGCGCCCTGAGCACTGAGCACCCAGCACCCTGAGCACTGAGCACCCAGCCCCCTGAGTACTGAGCACAAAGCACCCTGAGTACTGAGCACCCAGCACCCTGAGCACTGAGAACCCTGAGGACTGAGCACCCAGCACCCCGAGCACTGAGCACCCAGCACCCTGAGCACTGAGCACCTAGCGCCCTGAGCACTGACCACCCAGCACCCTGAGCACTGAGCACCCAGTCCCCTGAGTACTGAGCACCCAGCACCATGAGTACTGAGAACCCAGCACCCTGAGTACTGAGCACTCAGCCCCCTGTGTACTGAGCACCGAGCACCCCGAGCACTGAGAACCCAGCACCCTGAGCACTGAGCACCCTAAGGACTGAGCACCCAGCACCCTGAGCACTGAGCACCCAGCACCCTGAGTACTGAGCACCGATCACCCTGAGCACTGAGCACCCAGCACCCCGAGCACTGAGCACCCAGCACCCTGAGTACTGAGCACCCAGCACCCTGAGCACTGAGCACCCAGCACCCTGAATACTGAGCACACTGAGTACTGAGCACCGATCACCCTGAGCACTGTGCACCCAGCACCCTGAGTACTGAGCACCCAGCACCCTGAGCACTGAGCACCCAGGACCCTGAGCACTGAGCACCCAGCAACCTGAGTCCTGAGCACCCAGCACCCTGAGTACTGAGGATCCAGCACCCTGAGCACTGAGCACCCAGCACCCTGAGTACTGAGCACCCAGCACCCTGAGTACTGAGCACCCAGCACCCTGAGTACTCAGCACCCAGCACCCAGAGCACTGAGCACCCAGCACCCTGAGCACTCAGCACCCAGGACCCCGAGCACTGAGTATTGAGCACCCAGCACCCTGAGTACTGAGCACGCAGCACGCTGAGTACTGAGCACCCAGCACCCCGAGCACTGAGCACCCAGCACCATGAGTACTGAGCACCCAGCACCCTGAGTACTGAGCACTCAGCACCCTGAGTACTGAGCACCAAGCACCCGAGCACTGAGCACCCAGCACCCTGAGCACTGAGCACCCTGAGGACTGAGCACCTAGTTCCCTGAGTACTGAGCACCCAGCACCCTGAGTACTGAGCACCGATCACCCTGAGCACTGAGCACCCAGCACCCCGAGCACTGAGCACCCAGCACCCTGAGCACTGAGCACCCAGCACCCTGAGTACTGAGCACGCAGCACGCTGAGTACTGAGCACCCAGCACCCCGAGCACTGAGCACCCAGCACCCTGAGCACTGAGCACCCAGCACCCTGAGCACTGAGCACCCAGCACCCTGAGCACTGAGCACCCAGCACCCCGAGCACGGAGCACAAAGCACCCTGAGTACTGAACACCCAACACCCAGAGTACTGAGCACCCAGCACCCTGAGCACTGAGCACCCAGCACCATGAGTACTGAGCACCCAGCACCCTGAGTACTGAACACCCAGCACCCTGAGCACTGAGCACTGAGCACCCTGAGCACTGAGTACTGAGCAATGAGCACCCTGAGCACTGAGCACCCAGCACCCCGAGTACTGAGCACCCAGCACCCTGAGCACTGAGCACCCAGCGCCCCGAGCACTGAGCACACAGCACCCGGAGCACTGAGCACTGAGCACCCTGAGCACTGAGCACCCAGCACCCCGAGTACTGAGCACTGAGCACCCTGAGTACTGAGCACCAAGCAACCCGAGTACTGAGCACTGAGCACCCTGAGTACTGAGCAACCAGCACCCCGAGCACTGAGCACCCAGCACCCCGAGCACTGAGCACCTAGCGCCCTGAGCACTGAGCACCCAGCACCCTGAGCACTGAGCACCCAGTCCCCTGAGTACTGAGCACCCAGCACCATGAGTACTGAGAACCCAGCACCCTGAGTACTGAGCACCCAGCACCCTGAGTACTCAGCACCCAGCACCCTGAGCACTGAGCAACCAGCACCCTGAGTACTGAGCACCCTGCACCCCAAGCACTGAGCACCCTGAGAACTGAGCACCCAGCACCCCAAGCACTGAGCACCCTGAGTACTGATCACCCAGCACCCTGATTAATGAGCACCCAGCACCCCGAGAACTGAGCACCCAGCACCCTGAGTATTGAGCACCGAGCACCCTGAGTACTGAGCACCCAGCACCCTGAGTACTGAGCACCCAGTGTACTGAGCACCGAGCACCCAGCACCCTGAGTACTGAGCACCCAGCACCCTGAGTTCTGAGCACCGAGCTGCCCGAGCACTGAGCACCCAGCACCCTGAGCACTGAGCACCCAGCACCCTGAGCACTGAGCACCCAGCACCCTGAGTACTGAGCACCCAGCACGCGGAGTACTGAGCACCCAGCACCCTGAGCACTGAGCACCCAGCACCCTGAGTACTGAGCACTGAGCACCCAGCACCCCGAGCACTGAGCACCCAGCACCCTGTGTACTGAGCACTGAGCACCCTGAGTACTAAGCACCCAGCACCCTGAGTACTGAGCACCCAGGACCCTGAGCACCGAGCACCCCGAGCACTGAGCACCCAGCACCCTGAGCACTCAGCACCCATCACGCCGATCACTGAGCACCCAGCACCCTGAGCACTGAGCACCCAGCACCCTGAGCACGGAGCACCCAGCACCCAGAGCACTGAGCACCCAGCACCCTGAGCACTGAGCACAGAGCACCCTGAGTACTGAGCACCCAGCACCCTGAGTACTGAGCACCCAGACCCCGAGCACTGAGCACCCAGCACCCCAGCACTGTGCACCCAGCACCCTGAGTACTGAGAACCCAGCACCCTGAGTACTGAGCACCGAGCACCCTGAGTACTGAGCACCCAGCACGCTGAGCACTGAGCACCCAGCACCCCGAGTACTGAGCACCCAGCACCCTGAGTACGGAGCACCCAGCACCCCGAGCACTGAGCACCCAGCACCCTGAGCACTGAGCACCCAGCACCCTTAGTACTGAGCATCAAGCTCGCTGAGCACTGAGCACCCAGCACCCTGAGTACTGAGCACCCAGCACCCTGAGCACTGAGCACCCAGCACCCTGAGCACTGAGCACTCAGCACCCTGAGTACTGAGCACCAAGCACCCCGAGCACTGAGCACCAGGTACCCCGAGCACTGAGCACCCAGCACCCTGAGTACTGAGCACCAAGCACCCTGAGTACTGAGCACTGAGCACTGAGCACCCTGAGCACTGAGCACCCAGCACCCTGAGCACTGAGCACCCAGCATCCTGAGCACTGAGTACTGAGCACCAAGCACCCTGAGTAATGAGCACTGAGCACCCTGAACACTGAGCACCCAACACCCCGAGCACTGAGCACCCAGCACCCTGAGTACTGAGCACCCAGCACCCTGAGTACTGAGCACTCAGCACCCTGATTACTGAGCACCCAGCACCCTGAGCACTGAGCACCCTGAGGACTGAGCACCCAGCACCCTGAGTACTGAGCACCCAGCACCCCGAGTACTGAGCACCCAGCACCGTGAGTACTGAGCACCCAGCACCCTGAGTAATGAGCACCCAGCACCCCGAGTACTGAGCACCCAGCACCGTGAGTACTGAGCACCCAGCACCCTGAGTACTGAGCACCCAGCACCCTGAGCACTGAGCACAAAGCACGCTGAGTACTGAGCACCTTGAGTACTGAGCATAGAGGACCCTGAGCACTGAGCACCCAGCACCCTGAGCACTGAGCACCCAGCACCCCGAGAATGAGCACCCAGCACCCTGAGTACTGAGAACCGAGCACCCTGAGTACTGAGCACCCAGCACGCTGAGCACTGAGCACCCAGCACCCCGAGTACTGAGCACCCAGCACCCCGAGCACTGAGCACCCATCACCACGAGAATCAGCACCCAGCACCCTGAGTACTGAGCACCCAGCACCCTGAGTACTGAGCACCGAGCTCCCCGAGCACTGAGCACCCAGAGTACTGAGCACCCAGCACCCTGAGTACTGAGCACCCAGCACCCTGAGCACTGAGCACCCAGCACCCTGAGTACTGAGCACCCAGCACCACGAGCACTGAGCACACAGCACCCTGAGTACTGAGCACCCTGAGGACTGAGCACCGATCACCATGAGCACTGAGCACCCAGCACCCTGAGTACTGAGCACCCAGCACCCTGAGCACTGAGCACCCAGCACCCTGAGTACTGAGCAGAGAGCACCCTGATCACTGAGCACCCAGCACCCTGAGTACTGAGCACCCAGCACCCTGAGTACTGAGCACCGAGCACCCCGAGTACTGAGCACCCAGCACCCTGAGCACTCAGCACCCAGCACACCGAGCACTGAGCACCCAGCACCCTGAGTACTGAGCTCCCAGCACCCCGCGCCCTGAGCACCCAGCACCCTGAGTACTGAGCACCCTGAGTACTGAGCACCGATCACCCTGAGCACTGAGCACCCAACACCCTGAGTACTGAGCACCCAACGTACTGAGCACTGAGCACACTGAGCACTGAGCACCCAGCACCCTGAGTACTGAGCACCGAGCACCCTGAGCACTGAGCACCCAGCACCCTGAGTACTGAGCACCGAGCACCCCGAGCAATGAGCACCCAGCATCCTGAGCACTGAGCACCCAGCACCCCGAGCACTGAGCACCCAGCACCCGTAGCACTGAGGACCCAGCACCCCGAGCAATGAGCACCCAGCACCCTGAGTACTGAGCACCCAGCACCCCGAGTACTGAACACCCAGCAACCTGAGCACCGAGCACCCAGCACCCCGAGCACTGAGCACCCAGCACCCTGAGCACTGAGCACCCAGCACCCTGAGTACTGAGCACTGAGCTCCCCGAGTACTGAGCACCCACCACCCCGAGCACTGACCACCGAGGACACCGAGCACTGAGCACCCAGCACCCCGAGCACTGAGCACCCAGCACCCTGAGCACTGAGCACCCAGCACCCTGAGCACTGAGCACCCAGCACCCCGAGCACTGAGCACCCAGCACCCTGAGTACTGAGCACCCAACACCCAGAGTAATGAGCACCCAGCACCCTGAGAACTGAGCACCCAGTACCCTGAGTACTGAGCACCCAGCACCCTGAGTACTGAGCACCCAGCACCCTGAGCACTGAGCACTGAGCACCCAGCACCCTGAGCACTGAGCACTGAGCACCCAGCACCCTGAGCACTGAGCACCCAGCACCCCGAGCACTGAGCACCCAGCGCCCTGAGCACTGAGCACCCAGCACCCTGAGCACTGAGCACCCAGCCCCCTGAGTACTGAGCACAAAGCACCCTGAGTACTGAGCACCCAGCACCCTGAGCACTGAGAACCCTGAGGACTGAGCACCCAGCACCCCGAGCACTGAGCACCCAGCACCCTGAGCACTGAGCACCTAGCGCCCTGAGCACTGACCACCCAGCACCCTGAGCACTGAGCACCCAGTCCCCTGAGTACTGAGCACCCAGCACCATGAGTACTGAGAACCCAGCACCCTGAGTACTGAGCACTCAGCCCCCTGTGTACTGAGCACCGAGCACCCCGAGCACTGAGAACCCAGCACCCTGAGCACTGAGCACCCTAAGGACTGAGCACCCAGCACCCTGAGCACTGAGCACCCAGCACCCTGAGTACTGAGCACCGATCACCCTGAGCACTGAGCACCCAGCACCCCGAGCACTGAGCACCCAGCACCCTGAGTACTGAGCACCCAGCACCCTGAGCACTGAGCACCCAGCACCCTGAGTACTGAGCACACTGAGTACTGAGCACCGATCACCCTGAGCACTGTGCACCCAGCACCCTGAGTACTGAGCACCCAGCACCCTGAGCACTGAGCACCCAGGACCCTGAGCACTGAGCACCCAGCAACCTGAGTCCTGAGCACCCAGCACCCTGAGTACTGAGGATCCAGCACCCTGAGCACTGAGCACCCAGCACCCTGAGTACTGAGCACCCAGCACCCTGAGTACTGAGCACCCAGCACCCTGAGTACTCAGCACCCAGCACCCAGAGCACTGAGCACCCAGCACCCTGAGCACTCAGCACCCAGGACCCCGAGCACTGAGTATTGAGCACCCAGCACCCTGAGTACTGAGCACGCAGCACGCTGAGTACTGAGCACCCAGCACCCCGAGCACTGAGCACCCAGCACCATGAGTACTGAGCACCCAGCACCCTGAGTACTGAGCACTCAGCACCCTGAGTACTGAGCACCAAGCACCCGAGCACTGAGCACCCAGCACCCTGAGCACTGAGCACCCTGAGGACTGAGCACCTAGTTCCCTGAGTACTGAGCACCCAGCACCCTGAGTACTGAGCACCGATCACCCTGAGCACTGAGCACCCAGCACCCCGAGCACTGAGCACCCAGCACCCTGAGCACTGAGCACCCAGCACCCTGAGTACTGAGCACGCAGCACGCTGAGTACTGAGCACCCAGCACCCCGAGCACTGAGCACCCAGCACCCTGAGCACTGAGCACCCAGCACCCTGAGCACTGAGCACCCAGCACCCTGAGCACTGAGCACCCAGCACCCCGAGCACGGAGCACAAAGCACCCTGAGTACTGAACACCCAACACCCAGAGTACTGAGCACCCAGCATCCTGAGCACTGAGCACCCAGCACCATGAGTACTGAGCACCCAGCACCCTGAGTACTGAACACCCAGCACCCTGAGCACTGAGCACTGAGCACCCTGAGCACTGAGTACTGAGCAATGAGCACCCTGAGCACTGAGCACCCAGCACCCCGAGTACTGAGCACCCAGCACCCTGAGCACTGAGCACCCAGCGCCCCGAGCACTGAGCACACAGCACCCGGAGCACTGAGCACTGAGCACCCTGAGCACTGAGCACCCAGCACCCCGAGTACTGAGCACTGAGCACCCTGAGTACTGAGCACCAAGCAACCCGAGTACTGAGCACTGAGCACCCTGAGTACTGAGCAACCAGCACCCCGAGCACTGAGCACCCAGCACCCCGAGCACTGAGCACCTAGCGCCCTGAGCACTGAGCACCCAGCACCCTGAGCACTGAGCACCCAGTCCCCTGAGTACTGAGCACCCAGCACCATGAGTACTGAGAACCCAGCACCCTGAGTACTGAGCACCCAGCACCCTGAGTACTCAGCACCCAGCACCCTGAGCACTGAGCAACCAGCACCCTGAGTACTGAGCACCCTGCACCCCAAGCACTGAGCACCCTGAGAACTGAGCACCCAGCACCCCAAGCACTGAGCACCCTGAGTACTGATCACCCAGCACCCTGATTAATGAGCACCCAGCACCCCGAGAACTGAGCACCCAGCACCCTGAGTATTGAGCACCGAGCACCCTGAGTACTGAGCACCCAGCACCCTGAGTACTGAGCACCCAGTGTACTGAGCACCGAGCACCCAGCACCCTGAGTACTGAGCACCCAGCACCCTGAGTTCTGAGCACCGAGCTGCCCGAGCACTGAGCACCCAGCACCCTGAGCACTGAGCACCCAGCACCCTGAGCACTGAGCACCCAGCACCCTGAGTACTGAGCACCCAGCACGCGGAGTACTGAGCACCCAGCACCCTGAGCACTGAGCACCCAGCACCCTGAGTACTGAGCACTGAGCACCCAGCACCCCGAGCACTGAGCACCCAGCACCCTGTGTACTGAGCACTGAGCACCCTGAGTACTAAGCACCCAGCACCCTGAGTACTGAGCACCCAGGACCCTGAGCACCGAGCACCCCGAGCACTGAGCACCCAGCACCCTGAGCACTCAGCACCCATCACGCCGATCACTGAGCACCCAGCACCCTGAGCACTGAGCACCCAGCACCCTGAGCACGGAGCACCCAGCACCCAGAGCACTGAGCACCCAGCACCCTGAGCACTGAGCACAGAGCACCCTGAGTACTGAGCACCCAGCACCCTGAGTACTTAGCACCCAGACCCCGAGCACTGAGCACCCAGCACCCCTAGCACTGTGCACCCAGCACCCTGAGTACTGAGAACCCAGCACCCTGAGTACTGAGCACCGAGCACCCTGAGTACTGAGCACCCAGCACGCTGAGCACTGAGCACCCAGCACCCCGAGTACTGAGCACCCAGCACCCTGAGTACGGAGCACCCAGCACCCCGAGCACTGAGCACCCAGCACCCTGAGCACTGAGCACCCAGCACCCTTAGTACTGAGCATCAAGCTCGCTGAGCACTGAGCACCCAGCACCCTGAGTACTGAGCACCCAGCACCCTGAGCACTGAGCACCCAGCACCCTGAGCACTGAGCACTCAGCACCCTGAGTACTGAGCACCAAGCACCCCGAGCACTGAGCACCAGGTACCCCGAGCACTGAGCACCCAGCACCCTGAGTACTGAGCACCAAGCACCCTGAGTACTGAGCACTGAGCACTGAGCACCCTGAGCACTGAGCACCCAGCACCCTGAGCACTGAGCACCCAGCATCCTGAGCACTGAGTACTGAGCACCAAGCACCCTGAGTAATGAGCACTGAGCACCCTGAACACTGAGCACCCAACACCCCGAGCACTGAGCACCCAGCACCCTGAGTACTGAGCACCCAGCACCCTGAGTACTGAGCACTCAGCACCCTGATTACTGAGCACCCAGCACCCTGAGCACTGAGCACCCTGAGGACTGAGCACCCAGCACCCTGAGTACTGAGCACCCAGCACCCCGAGTACTGAGCACCCAGCACCGTGAGTACTGAGCACCCAGCACCCTGAGTAATGAGCACCCAGCACCCCGAGTACTGAGCACCCAGCACCGTGAGTACTGAGCACCCAGCACCCTGAGTACTGAGCACCCAGCACCCTGAGCACTGAGCACAAAGCACGCTGAGTACTGAGCACCTTGAGTACTGAGCATAGAGGACCCTGAGCACTGAGCACCCAGCACCCTGAGCACTGAGCACCCAGCACCCCGAGAATCAGCACCCAGCACCCTGAGTACTGAGAACCGAGCACCCTGAGTACTGAGCACCCAGCACGCTGAGCACTGAGCACCCAGCACCCCGAGTACTGAGCACCCAGCACCCCGAGCACTGAGCACCCATCACCACGAGAATCAGCACCCAGCACCCTGAGTACTGAGCACCCAGCACCCTGAGTACTGAGCACCGAGCTCCCCGAGCACTGAGCACCCAGAGTACTGAGCACCCAGCACCCTGAGTACTGAGCACCCAGCACCCTGAGCACTGAGCACCCAGCACCCTGAGTACTGAGCACCCAGCACCACGAGCACTGAGCACACAGCACCCTGAGTACTGAGCACCCTGAGGACTGAGCACCGATCACCATGAGCACTGAGCACCCAGCACCCTGAGTACTGAGCACCCAGCACCCTGAGCACTGAGCACCCAGCACCCTGAGTACTGAGCAGAGAGCACCCTGATCACTGAGCACCCAGCACCCTGAGTACTGAGCACCCAGCACCCTGAGTACTGAGCACCGAGCACCCCGAGTACTGAGCACCCAGCACCCTGAGCACTCAGCACCCAGCACACCGAGCACTGAGCACCCAGCACCCTGAGTACTGAGCTCCCAGCACCCCGAGCCCTGAGCACCCAGCACCCTGAGTACTGAGCACCCTGAGTACTGAGCACCGATCACCCTGAGCACTGAGCACCCAACACCCTGAGTACTGAGCACCCAACGTACTGAGCACTGAGCACACTGAGCACTGAGCACCCAGCACCCTGAGTACTGAGCACCGAGCACCCTGAGCACTGAGCACCCAGCACCCTGAGTACTGAGCACCGAGCACCCCGAGCAATGAGCACCCAGCACCCCGAGCACTGAGCACCCAGCACCCCGAGCACTGAGCACCCAGCACCCGTAGCACTGAGGACCCAGCACCCCGAGCAATGAGCACCCAGCACCCTGAGTACTGAGCACCCAGCACCCCGAGTACTGAACACCCAGCAACCTGAGCACCGAGCACCCAGCACCCCGAGCACTGAGCACCCAGCACCCTGAGCACTGAGCACCCAGCACCCTGAGTACTGAGCACTGAGCTCCCCGAGTACTGAGCACCCACCACCCCGAGCACTGACCACCGAGGACACCGAGCACTGAGCACCCAGCACCCCGAGCACTGAGCACCCAGCACCCTGAGCACTGAGCACCCAGCACCCTGAGCACTGAGCACCCAGCACACCGAGCACTAAGCACCCAGCAACCCGAGCACTGAGCACCCAGCACCCCGAGCACTGAGCACCCAGCACCCTGAGTACTGAGCACCCAGCACCCTGAGTACTCAGCACCCAGCACCCTGAGCACTGAGCAACCAGCACCCCGAGAACTGAGCACCCAGCACCCCGAGCACTGAGCACCCAGCACCCCGAGCACTGAGCACCCAGCACCCTGAGCACTGAGCACCCTGAGTACTGAGCACTGAGCACCCTGAGTACTGAGCACCCAGCCCCCTGAGCACTGAGCACCCAGCACCCTGAGTACTGAGCACCGAGCACCCTGAGTACTGAGCACCCAGCACCCCGAGCACTGAGCACCCAGCACCCCGAGCACTGAGCACCCAGCACCCTGAGCACTGAGCACCCTGAGTACTGAGCACTGAGCACCCTGAGTACTGAGCACCCAGCACCCTGAGTATTGAGCACCCAGCAACCTGAGCACTGAGCACCGAGCACCATGAGCACTGAGCACCAAGCACCCTGAGTACTGAGCACCCTGAGTACTGAGCACACAGCACCGTGAGCACTGAGCACCCAGCACCCCGAGCACTGAGCACCCAGCACCCTGAGCACTGAGCACCCTGAGTACTGAGCACTGAGCACCCTGAGTACTGAGCACTGAGCACCCTGAGTACTGAGCACCCAGCACACTGAGTACTGAGCAACCAGCACCCTGAGCAATGAGCACCCGGAGTACTGAGCACCCAGCACCCTGAGTACTAAGCACCGAGCACCCTGAGTACTGAGCACCCAGTACCCTGAGCACTGAACACACAGCACCCTGAGTACTGAGCACCCCGAGCATTGAGCACCCAGCACCCTGAGCACTGAGGACCCAGCACCCTGAGTACTGAGCACCCAGCACCCTGAGCACTGAGCACCCAGCACCCTGAGTACTGAGCACCCAGCACCCTGAGCACTGAGCACCCAGCACCCTGAGTAATGAGCACTGAGCACCCAGCACCCTGTGTACTGAGCACTGAGTACCCAGCACCCCGAGCACTGAGCACCCAGCACCCTGAGCACTGAGCACCCTGAGTACTGAGCACCCAGCACCCTGAGCACTGAGCACCCAGCACCCTGAGCACTGAGCACCCAGCACCCAGAGCACTGAGCACCCTGAGTACTGAGCACTGAGCACCGAGCACCCTGAGTGCTGAGCACTGAGCACCCTGACCACTGAGCACCCAGCACCCTGAGTACTGAGCACCCAGCACCCTGAGCACTGAGGACCGAGCACCCTGAGTACTAAGCACAAAGCACCCTGAGTACTGAGCACCCAGCACCCTGAGCACTGAGCACCCAGCACACTGAGTACTGAGCACTGAGCACCCTGAGTACTGAGCACCGAGCACCCTGAGCACGGAGCACCCAGCACGCTGAGTACTGAGCACTGAGCACCCTGATTAATGAGCACCCAGCACCCCGAGAACTGAGCACCCAGCACCCTGAGCACTGAGCACCCTGATTACTGAGCACTGAGCACCCTGAGTACTGAGCACCCAGCACCCTGAGTATTGAGCACCCAGCAACCTGAGCACTGAGCACCGAGCACCCTGAGCACAGAGCACCCAGCACCCTGAGCACTGAGCACCCAGCACCCTGAGCACTTAGCACCCTGAGGACTGAGCACCCAGCACCCTGAGTACTGAGCACCCAGCACCCTGAGTACTGAGCACCCAGCATCCTGAGTACTGAGCACAGTGAGTACTGAGCACCCAGCACCCCGAGCACTGAGCACCCAGCATCCTGAGTACTGTGCAACCTGAGTACTGAGCACCCAGCAACCTGAGTACTTAGCACCCAGCACCTGAGCACTTAGCACCCAGCACCCTGAGTACTGAGCACCGAGCACTCCGAGTACTGAGCACCCAGCACCCCGAGCACTGAGCACCCAGCACCCTGAGCACTGAGCACCCAGCACCACAAGCACTGAGCACCCAGCACCCTGAGTACTGAGTACTGAGCACCCTGAGTACTGAGCACCCAGCATCCTGAGCACTGAGCACCCAGCACCCTGAGTACTGAGCACCGAGCACCCCGAGCACTGAGCACGCAGCACCCTGAGTACTGAGCACCCAGCACCAAAAGTACTGAGCACCGAGCATCCTAAGCACTGAGCACCGAGCACCCCGAGAACTGAGCACCCAGCACCCCGAGCACTGAGCACCCAGCACCCGTAGCACTGAGGACCCAGCACCCCGAGCAATGAGCACCCAGCACCCTGAGTACTGAGCACCCAGCACCCCGAGTACTGAGCACCCAGCAACCTGAGCACCGAGCACCCAGCACCCCGAGCACTGAGCACCCAGCACCCTGAGCACTGAGCACCCAGCACCCTGAGCACTGAGCACCCAGCACCCAGAGCACTGAGCACCCTGTGTACTGAGCACGGAGCACCCTGAGCACTGAGCACCGAGCACCCTGAGTGCTGAGCACTGAGCACCCTGACCACTGAGCACCCAGCACCCTGAGTACTGAGCACCCAGCACCCTGAGCACTGAGGACCGAGCACCCTGAGTACTAAGCACAAAGCACCCTGAGTACTGAGCACCCAGCACCCTGAGCACTGAGCACCCAGCACACTGAGTACTGAGCACTGAGCACCCTGAGTACTGAGCACCGAGCACCCTGAGCACTGAGCACCCAGCACGCTGAGTACTGAGCACTGAGCACCCTGATTAATGAGCACCCAGCACCCCGAGAACTGAGCACCCAGCACCCTGAGTATTGAGCACCGAGCACCCTGAGTACTGAGCACCCAGCACCCTGAGTACTGAGCACCCAGTGTACTGAGCACCGAGCACCCAGCACCCTGAGTACTGAGCACCCAGCACCCTGAGCACTGAGCACCCAGCACCCTGAGTACTGAGCACCGAGCACCCTGAGTACTGAGCACCCAGCACCCCGAGCACAGAGCACCCAGCACCCCGAGCACTGAGCACCCAGCACACCGAGCACTCAGCACCCAGCACCCCGAGCACTGAGCACCCAGCACACCGAGCACTGAGCACCCTGAGTACTGAGCACTGAGCACCCTGAGTACTGAGCACCCTGAGTACTGAGCACACAGCACCGTGAGCACTGAGCACCCAGCACCCCGAGCACTGAGCACCCAGCACCCTGAGCACTGAGCACCCTGAGTACTGAGCACTGAGCACCCTGAGTACTGAGCACTGAGCACCCTGAGTACTGAGCACCCAGCACACTGAGTACTGAGCACCCAGCACCCTGAGCAATGAGCACCCGGAGTACTGAGCACCCAGCACCCTGAGTACTAAGCACCGAGCACCCTGAGTACTGAGCACCCAGTACCCTGAGCACTGAACACACAGCACCCTGAGTACTGAGCACCCCGAGCATTGAGCACCCAGCACCCTGAGCACTGAGGACCCAGCACCCTGAGTACTGAGCACCCAGCACCCGGAGCACTGAGCACCCAGCACCCTGAGTACTGAGCACCCAGCACCCTGAGCACTGAGCACCCAGCACCCCGAGCACTGAGCACTCAGCACCCTGTGTACTGAGCACTGAGTACCCAGCACCCCGAGCACTGAGCACCCAGCACCCTGAGCACTGAGCACCCTGAGTACTGAGCACCCAGCACCCTGAGCACTGAGCACCCAGCACCCTGAGCACTGAGCACCCAGCACCCAGAGCACTGAGCACCCTGAGTACTGAGCACTGAGCACCCTGAGCACTGAGCACCGAGCACCCTGAGTGCTGAGCACTGAGCACCCTGACCACTGAGCACCCAGCACCCTGAGTACTGAGCACCCAGCACCCTGAGCACTGAGGACCGAGCACCCTGAGTACTAAGCACAAAGCACCCTGAGTACTGAGCACCCAGCACCCTGAGCACTGAGCACCCAGCACACTGAGTACTGAGCACTGAGCACCTTGAGTA
This sequence comes from Microtus oregoni, assembly GCF_018167655.1. NCBI lineage: Eukaryota > Metazoa > Chordata > Mammalia > Rodentia > Cricetidae > Microtus > Microtus oregoni. The sequence continues at coordinate 177,718 of NW_024543384.1, forward strand.
CTGAGCACCGAGCACCCTGAGCACGGAACACCCAGCACGCTGAGTACTGAGCACTGAGCACCCTGATTAATGAGCACCCAGCACCCCGAGAACTGAGCACCCAGCACCCTGAGCACTGAGCACCCTGATTACTGAGCACTGAGCACCCTGAGTACTGAGCACCCAGCACCCTGAGTATTGAGCACCCAGCAACCTGAGCACTGAGCACCCAGCACCCTGAGCACTTAGAACCCTGAGGACTGAGCACCCAGCACCCTGAGTACTGAGTACCCAGCACCCTGAGTACTGAGCACCCAGCATCCTGAGTACTGAGCACAGTGAGTACTGAGCACCCAGCACCCCGAGCACTGAGCACCCAGCATCCTGAGTACTGTGCAACCTGAGTACTGAGCACCCAGCAACCTGAGTACTTAGCACCCAGCACCTGAGCACTTAGCACCCAGCACCCTGAGTACTGAGCACCGAGCACTCCGAGTACTGAGCACCCAGCACCCCGAGCACTGAGCACCCAGCACCCTGAGCACTGAGCACCCAGCACCCCAAGCACTGAGCACCCAGCACCCTGAGTACTGAGTACTGAGCACCCTGAGTACTGAGCACCCAGCATCCTGAGCACTGATCACCCAGCACCAAAAGTACTGAGCACCGAGCATCCTGAGCACTGAGCACCGAGCACCCCGAGCACTGAGCACCCAGCACCCCGAGCACTGAGCACCCAGCACCCGTAGCACTGAGGACCCAGCACCCCGAGCAATGAGCACCCAGCACCCTGAGTACTGAGCACCCAGCACCCCGAGTACTGAGCACCCAGCAACCTGAGCACCGAGCACCCAGCACCCCGAGCACTGAGCACCCAGCACCCTGAGCACTGAGCACCCAGCACCCTGAGCACTGAGCACCCAGCACCCAGAGCACTGAGCACCCTGAGTACTGAGCACTGAGCACCCTGAGCACTGAGCACCGAGCACCCTGAGTGCTGAGCACTGAGCACCCTGACCACTGAGCACCCAGCACCCTGAGTACTGAGCACCCAGCACCCTGAGCACTGAGGACCGAGCACCCTGAGTACTAAGCACAAAGCACCCTGAGTACTGAGCACCCAGCACCCTGAGCACTGAGCACGCAGCACACTGAGTACTGAGCACTGAGCACCCTGAGTACTGAGCACCGAGCACCCTGAGCACTGAGCACCCAGCACGCTGAGTACTGAGCACTGAGCACCCTGATTAATGAGCACCCAGCACCCCGAGAACTGAGCACCCAGCACCCTGAGTATTGATCACCGAGCACCCTGAGTACTGAGCACCCAGCACCCTGAGTACTGAGCACCCAGTGTACTGAGCACCGAGCACCCAGCACCCTGAGTACTGAGCACCCAGCACCCTGAGCACTGAGCACCCAGCACCCTGAGTACTGAGCACCGAGCACCCTGAGTACTGAGCACCCAGCACCCCGAGCACTGAGCACCCAGCACCCCGAGCACTGAGCACCCAGCACACCGAGCACTCAGCACCCAGCACCCCGAGCACTGAGCACCCAGCACACCGAGCACTGAGCACCCAGCACCCCGAGCACCGAGCACCATGAGTACTAAGCACCGAGCACCCTGAGCACTGAGCACCCAGCACCCTGAGCACTGAGCACCCAGCACCCTGAGTACTGAGCCCCCAGCACCCCGAGCACTGAGCACCCAGCACCGTGAGTACTGAGCACCCAGCACCCTGAGCACTGAGCACCGAGCATCCTGAGCACTGAGCACCCAGCACCCTGAGGACTGAGCACCCAGCACCCTGAGCACTTAGCACCCTGAGGACTGAGCACCCAGCACCCTGAGTACTGAGCACCCAGCACCCTGAGTACTGAGCACCCAGCATCCTGAGTACTGAGCACCCTGAGTACTGAGCACCCAGCACCCCGAGCACTGAGCACCCAGCATCCTGAGTACTGTGCAACCTGAGTACTGAGCACCCAGCAACCTGAGTACTTAGCACCCAGCACCTGAGCACTTAGCACCCAGCACCCTGAGTACTGAGCACCGAGCACTCCGAGTACTGAGCACCCAGCACCCCGAGCACTGAGCACCCTGCACCCTGAGCACTGAGCACCCAGCACCCCGAGCACTGAGCACCCAGCACCCTGAGTACTGAGTACTGAGCACCCTGAGTACTGAGCACCCAGCATCCTGAGCACTGAGCACCCAGCACCCTGAGTACTGAGCACCGAGCACCCCGAGCACCCCGAGCACTGAGCACGCAGCACCCTGAGTACTGAGCACCCAGCACCAAAAGTACTGAGCACCGAGCATCCTGAGCACTGAGCACCGAGCACCCCGAGCACTGAGCACCCAGCACCCTGAGTACTGAGCACCCAGCAAAAAGTGTACTGAGCTGCGAGCACCCTGAGCACTGAGCACCCAGCACCCTGAGTAATGAGCACCCAGCACCCCGAGTACTGAGCACCCAGCACCCCGAGCACTGAGCACCCAACACCCTGAGTACTGAGCACCCAGCACCCTGAGCACTGAGCACAAAGCACACTGAGTACTGAGCACCCTGAGTACTGAGCGTAGAGGACCCTGAGCACTGAGCACCCAGCACCCTGAGCACTGAGCACCCAGCACACCGAGAATGAGCACCCAGCACCCTGAGTACTGAGAACCGAGCACCCTGAGTACTGAGAACGCAGCACGCTGAGCACTGAGGACCCAGCACCCCGAGTACTGAGCACCCAGCACCTCGAGCACTGAGCACCCAGCACCACGAGAATGAGCACCCAGCACCCTGAGTACTGAGCACCCAGCACCCTGAGTACTGAGCACCCTGAGTACTGAGCACCGATCACCCTGAGCACTGAGCACCCAACACCCTGAGTACTGAGCACCCAACGTACTGAGCACCGAGCACACTGAGCACTGAGCACCCAGCACCCTGAGTACTGAGCACCGAGCACCCTGAGCACTGAGGACCCAGCACCCTGAGTACTGAGCACCGAGCACCCCGAGCACTGAGCACCCATCGCCCCGAGCACTGAGCACCCAGCACCCCGAGCACTGAGCACCCAGCACCCGTAGCACTGAGGACCCAGCACCCCGAGCAATGAGCACCCAGCACCCTGAGTACTGAGCACCCAGCACCCCGAGTACTGAGCACCCAGCAACCTGAGCACCGAGCACCCAGCACCCCGAGCACTGAGCACCCAGCACCCTGAGCACTGAGCACCCAGCACCCTGAGTACTGAGCACTGAGCTCCCCGAGTACTGAGCACCCACCACCCCGAGCACTGAGCACCGAGGACACCGAGCACTGAGCACCCAGCACCCCGAGCACTGAGCACCCAGCACCCTGAGCACTGAGCACCCAGCACCCTGAGCACTGAGCACCCAGCACCCCGAGCACTAAGCACCCAGCAACCCGAGCACTGAGCACCCAGCACCCCGAGCACTGAGCACCCAGCACCCTGAGTCCTGAGAACCCAGCACCCTGAGTACTCAGCACCCAGCACCCTGAGCACTGAGCAACCAGCACCCTGAGTACTGAGCACCCTGCACCCCAAGCACTGAGCACCCTGAGAAGTGAGCACCCAGCACCCCAAGCACTGAGCACCCTGAGTACTGAGCACCCAGCACCCTGATTAATGAGCACCCAGCACCCCGAGAACTGAGCACCCAGCACCCTGAGTATTGAGCACCGAGCACCCTGAGTACTGAGCACCCAGCACCCTGAGTACTGAGCACCCAGTGTACTGAGCACCGAACACCCAGCACCCTGAGTACTGAGCACCCAGCACCCTGAGCACTGAGCACCCAGCACCCTGAGTACTGAGCACCGAGCACCCTGACTACTGAGCAACCAGCACCCCGAGCACTGAGCACCCAGCACCCCGAGCACTGAGCACCCAGCACCCTGAGCACTGAGCACCCTGAGTACTGAGCACTGAGCACCCTGAGTACTGAGCACCCAGCACCCTGAGTATTGAGCACCCAGCAACCTGAGCACTGAGCACCGAGCACCCTGAACACTGAGCACCAAGCACCCTGAGTACTGAGCACCCTGAGTACTGAGCACACAGCACCGTGAGCACTGAGCACCCAGCACCCCGAGCACTGAGCACCCAGCACCCGGAGCACTGAGCACCCTGAGTACTGAGCAATGAGCACCCTGAGTACTGAGCACTGAGCACCCTGAGTACTGAGCACCCAGCACCCTGAGTACTGAGCACCCAGCACCCTGAGCAATGAGCACCCGGAGTACTGAGCACAAAGCACCCTGAGTACTAAGCACCGAGCACCCTGAGTACTGAGCACCCAGTACCCTGAGCACTGAACACACAGCACCCTGAGTACTGAGCACCCTGAGCATTGAGCACCCAGCACCCTGAGCACTGAGGACCCAGCACCCTGAGTACTGAGCACCCAGCATCCTGAGCACTGAGCACCCAGCACCCTGAGTACTGTGCACCCAGCACCCTGAGCACTGAGCACCCAGCACTCTGAGTAATGAGCACTGAGCACCCAGCACCCCGAGCACTGAGCACCCAGCACCCTGAGTACTGAGCACCGAGCACCCTGAGCACTGAGCACCCAGCACCCTGAGCACTGAGCACCCAGCACCCAGAGCACTGAGCACCCTGAGTACTGAGCACTGAGCACCCTGAGCACTGAGCACCGAGCACCCTGAGTGCTGAGCACTGAGCACCCTGACCACTGAGCACCCAGCACCCTGAGTACTGAGCACCCAGCACCCTGAGCACTGAGGACCGAGCACCCTGAGTACTAAGCACAAAGCACCCTGAGTACTGAGCACCCAGCACCCTGAGCACTGAGCACCCAGCACACTGAGTACTGAGCACTGAGCACCCTGAGTAGTGAGCACCGAGCACCCTGAGCACGGAGCACCCAGCACGCTGAGTACTGAGCACTGAGCACCCTGATTAATGAGCACCCAGCACCCCGAGAACTGAGCACCCAGCACCCTGAGCACTGAGCACCCTGATTACTGAGCACTGAGCACCCTGAGTACTGAGCACCCAGCACCCTGAGTATTGAGCACCCAGCAACCTGAGCACTGAGCACCGAGCACCCTGAGCACTTAGCACCCTGAGGACTGAGCACCCTGAGTACTGAGCACTGAGCACCCTGAGTACTGAGCACCCTGAGTACTGAGCACACAGCACCGTGAGCACTGAGCACCCAGCACCCCGAGCACTGAGCACCCAGCACCCTGAGCACTGAGCACCCTGAGTACTGAGCACTGAGCACCCTGAGTACTGAGCACTGAGCACCCTGAGTACTGAGCACCCAGCACACTGAGTACTGAGCACCCAGCACCCTGAGCAATGAGCACCCTGAGTACTGAGCACCGAGCACCCTGAGCACGGAGCACACTGCACGCTGAGTACTGAGCACCCAGCACCCTGAGCACTGAGCACCCAGCACCCTAAGCACTGAGCACCCAGCACCCCGAGCACGGAGCACAAAGCACCCTGAGTACTGAGCACCCAACACCCAGAGTACTGAGCACCCAGCACCCTGAGTACTGAGCACCCAGCACCCTGAGTACTGAGCACCCCGCACCCTGAGTACTGAACACCCAGCACCCTGAGCACTGAGCACTGAGCACCCTGAGCACTGAGTACTGAGCAATGAGCACCCTGAGCACTGAGCACCCAGCACCCCGTGTACTGAGCACCCAGCAACCCGAGCACTGAGCACCCAGCGCCCCGAGCACTGAGCACACAGCACCCCGAGCACTGAGCACTGAGCACCCTGAGCACTGAGCACCCAGCACCCCGAGTACTGAGCACTGAGCACCCTGAGTACTGAGCACCCAGCAACCCGAGTACTGAGCACTGAGCACCCTGAGTACTGAGCACCCAGCACCCCGAGCACTGAGCACACAGCACCTCGAGCACTGAGCACCCAGCGCCCTGAGCACTGAGCACCCAGCACCCTGAGCACTGAGCACCCAGTCCCCTGAGTACTGAGCACCCAGCACCATGAGTACTGAGAACCCAGCACCCTGAGTACTGAGCACTCAGCACCCTGAGTACTGAGCACCGAGCACCCCAAGCACTGAGCACCCAGCACCCTGAGCACTGAGCACCCTGAGGACTGAGCTCCCAGCACCCTGAGCATTGAGCACCCAGCACCCTGAGTACTGAGCACCGATCACCCTGAGCACTGAGCACCCAGCACCCCGAGCACTGAGCACCCAGCACCCTGAGTACTGAGCACCCAGCACCCTGAGCACTGAGCACCCAGCACCCTGAGTACTAAGCACCCTGAGTACTGAGCACCGATCACACTGAGCACTGAGCACCCAGCACCCTGAGTACTGAGCACCCAGCACCCTGAGCACTGAGCACCCAGCACCCTGAGCACTGAGCACCCAGCACACTGAGTACTGAGCACCCAGCACCCTGAGTACTGAGGATCCTGCACCCTGAGCACTGAGCACCCAGCACCCTGAGTACTGAGCACCCAGCACCCTGAGTACTGAGCACCCAGCACCCTGAGTACTGAGCACCCAGCACCCAGAGCACTGAGCACCCAGCACCCTGAGCACTCAGCACCCAGGACCCCGAGCACTGAGTATTGAGCACCCAGCACCCTGAGTACTGAGCACGCAGCACGCTGAGTACTGAGCTCCCAGCACCCCGAGCACTGAGCACCCAGCAACATGAGTACTGAGCACCCAGCACCCTGAGTACTGAGCACTCAGCACCCTGAGTACTGAGCACCGAGCACCCCGAGCACTGAGCACCCAGCACCCTGAGCACTGAGCACACTGAGGACTAAGCACCTAGCACCCTGAGTACTGAGCACCCAGCACCCTGAGTACTGAGCATCGATCACCCTGAGCACTGAGCACCCAGCACCCCGAGCACTGAGCACCCAGCACCCTGAGGACTGAGCACCCAGCACCCTGAGTACTGAGCACGCAGCACGCTGAGTACTGAGCACCCAGCACCCCGAGCACTGAGCACCCAGCACCCTGAGCACTGAGCACCCAGCACCCTGAGTACTGAGCACGCAGCACGCTGAGTACTGAGCACCCAGCACCCTGAGTACTGAGCACCCAGGACCCTGAGCACTGAGCACCGAGCACCCCGAGCACTGAGCACCCAGCACCCTGAGCACTCAGCACCCAGCACCCCGAGCACTGAGCACCCAGCACCCTGAGCACTGAGCACCCAGCACCCTGAGCACGGAGCACCCCGAGGACTGAGCACCCAGCACCCTGAGCACTGAGCACCCAGCACCTTGAGTACTGAGCACCGAGCACCTCAAGCACTAAGCACCCAGCACCCTGAGTACTGAGCACAGAGCACCCTGAGCACTGAGCACCCAGCACCCTGAGCACTGAGCACCCAGCACCCTGAGCACGGAGCACAAAGCACCCTGAGTACTGAGCACCCAACACCCAGAGTACTGAGCACCCAGCACCCTGAGCACTGAGCACCCAGCACCCTGAGTACTGAGCACCCAGCACCCTGAGTACTGAACACCCAGCACCCTGAGCACTGAGCACTGAGCACCCAGAGCACTGAGTACTGAGCAATGAGCACCCTGAGTACTGAGCACCCAGCACCCCGAGTACTGAGCACCCAGCACCCCGAGCACTGAGCACCCAGCGCCCCGAGCACTGAGCACCCAGCACCCCGAGCACTGAGCACTGAGCACCCTGAGCACTGAGCACCCAGCACCCCGAGTACTGAGCACTGAGCACCCTGAGTACTGAGCACCAAGCAACCCGATTACTGAGCACTGAGCACTCTGAGTACTGAGCACCCAGCATCCTGAGCACTGAGCACCCAGCACCCTGAGTACTGAGCACCGAGCACCCTGAGTACTGAGCACCCAGCACCCTGATCACTGAGCACGGAGCACCCCGAGGACTGAGCACCCAGCACCCTGAGCACAGAGCAGCCAGCACCTTGAGTACTGAGCACCGAGCACCCCGAGCACTGAGTACCCAGCACCCCGAGCACTGAGCACCCAGCACCCTGAGCACTGAGCACCCTGAGTACTGAGCACCCAGCACCCTGAGCACTGAGCACCCAGCACCCTGAGCACTGAGCACCCAGCACCCAGAGCACTGAGCACCCTGAGTACTGAGCACTGAGCACCCTGAGCACTGAGCACCGAGCACCCTGAGTGCTGAGCACTGAGCACCCTGACCACTGAGCACCCAGCACCCTGAGTACTGAGCACCCAGCACCCTGAGCACTGAGGACCGAGCACCCTGAGTACTAAGCACAAAGCACCCTGAGTACTGAGCACCCAGCACCCTGAGCACTGAGCACCCAGCACACTGAGTACTGAGCACTGAGCACCCTGAGTACTGAGCACCGAGCACCCTGAGCACGGAGCACCCAGCACGCTGAGTACTGAGCACTGAGCACCCTGATTAATGAGCACCCAGCACCCCGAGAACTGAGCACCCAGCACCCTGAGCACTGAGCACCCTGATTACTGAGCACTGAGCACCCTGAGTACTGAGCACCCAGCACCCTGAGTATTGAGCACCCAGCAACCTGAGCACTGAGCACCGAGCACCCTGAGCACTTAGCACCCTGAGGACTGAGCACCCTGAGTACTGAGCACTGAGCACCCTGAGTACTGAGCACCCTGAGTACTGAGCACACAGCACCGTGAGCACTGAGCACCCAGCACCCCGAGAACTGAGCACCCAGCACCCTGAGCACTGAGCACCCTGAGTACTGAGCACTGAGCACCCTGAGTACTGAGCACTGAGCACCCTGAGTACTGAGCACCCAGCACACTGAGTACTGAGCACCCAGCACCCTGAGCAATGAGCACCCTGAGTACTGAGCACCGAGCACCCTGAGCACGGAGCACCCAGCACGCTGAGTACTGAGCACTGAGCACCCTGATTAATGAGCACCCAGCACCCCGAGAACTGAGCACCCAGCACCTTGAGTACTGAGCACCGAGCCCCTCGAGCACTAAGCACCCAGCACCCTGAGTACTGAGCACCCAGCACCCTGAGCACTGAGCACCCAGCACCCTAAGCACTGAGCACCCAGCACCCCGAGCACGGAGCACAAAGCACCCTGAGTACTGAGCACCCAACACCCAGAGTACTGAGCACCCAGCACCCTGAGTACTGAGCACCCAGCACCCTGAGTACTGAGCACCCCGCACCCTGAGTACTGAACACCCAGCACCCTGAGCACTGAGCACTGAGCACCCTGAGCACTGAGTACTGAGCAATGAGCACCCTGAGCACTGAGAACCCAGCACCCCGTGTACTGAGCACCCAGCACCCCGAGCACTGAGCACCCAGCGCCCCGAGCACTGAGCACACAGCACCCCGAGCACTGAGCACTGAGCACCCTGAGCACTGAGCACCCAGCACCCCGAGTACTGAGCACTGAGCACCCTGAGTACTGAGCACCCAGCAACCCGAGTACTGAGCACTGAGCACCCTGAGTACTGAGCACCCAGCACCCCGAGCACTGAGCACACAGCACCTCGAGCACTGAGCACCCAGCGCCCTGAGCACTGAGCACCCAGCACCCTGAGCACTGAGCACCCAGTCCCCTGAGTACTGAGCACCCAGCACCATGAGTACTGAGAACCCAGCACCCTGAGTACTGAGCACTCAGCACCCTGAGTACTGAGCACCGAGCACCCCGAGCACTGAGCACCCAGCACCCTGAGCACTGAGCACCCTGAGGACTGAGCACCCAGCACCCTGAGCATTGAGCACCCAGCACCCTGAGTACTGAGCACCGATCACCCTGAGCACTGAGCACCCAGCACCCCGAGCACTGAGCACCCAGCACCCTGAGTACTGAGCACCCAGCACCCTGAGCACTGAGCACCCAGCACCCTGAGTACTAAGCACCCTGAGTACTGAGCACCGATCACACTGAGCACTGAGCACCCAGCACCCTGAGTACTGAGCACCCAGCACCCTGAGCACTGAGCACCCAGCACCCTGAGCACTGAGCACCCAGCACACTGAGTACTGAGCACCCAGCACCCTGAGTACTGAGGATCCTGCACCCTGAGCACTGAGCACCCAGCACCCTGAGTACTGAGCACCCAGCACCCTGAGTACTGAGCACCCAGCACCCTGAGTACTGAGCACCCAGCACCCAGAGCACTGAGCACCCAGCACCCTGAGCACTCAGCACCCAGGACCCCGAGCACTGAGTATTGAGCACCCAGCACCCTGAGTACTGAGCACGCAGCACGCTGAGTACTGAGCTCCCAGCACCCCGAGCACTGAGCACCCAGCAACATGAGTACTGAGCACCCAGCACCCTGAGTACTGAGCACTCAGCACCCTGAGTACTGAGCACCGAGCACCCCGAGCACTGAGCACCCAGCACCCTGAGCACTGAGCACACTGAGGACTAAGCACCTAGCACCCTGAGTACTGAGCACCCAGAACCCTGAGTACTGAGCATCGATCACCCTGAGCACTGAGCACCCAGCACCCCGAGCACTGAGCACCCAGCACCCTGAGGACTGAGCACCCAGCACCCTGAGTACTGAGCACGCAGCACGCTGAGTACTGAGCACCCAGCACCCCGAGCACTGAGCACCCAGCACCCTGAGCACTGAGCACCCAGCACCCTGAGTACTGAGCACGCAGCACGCTGAGTACTGAGCACCCAGCACCCTGAGTACTGAGCACCCAGGACCCTGAGCACTGAGCACCGAGCACCCCGAGCACTGAGCACCCAGCACCCTGAGCACTCAGCACCCAGCACCCCGAGCACTGAGCACCCAGCACCCTGAGCACTGAGCACCCAGCACCCTGAGCACGGAGCACCCCGAGGACTGAGCACCCAGCACCCTGAGCACTGAGCACCCAGCACCTTGAGTACTGAGCACCGAGCACCTCGAGCACTGAGCACCCAGCACCCTGAGTACTGAGCACAGAGCACCCTGAGCACTGAGCACCCAGCACCCTGAGCACTGAGCACCCAGCACCCTGAGCACGGAGCACAAAGCACCCTGAGTACTGAGCACCCAACACCCAGAGTACTGAGCACCCAGCACCCTGAGCACTGAGCACCCAGCACCCTGAGTACTGAGCACCCAGCACCCTGAGTACTGAACACCCAGCACCCTGAGCACTGAGCACTGAGCACCCAGAGCACTGAGTACTGAGCAATGAGCACCCTGAGTACTGAGCACCCAGCACCCCGAGTACTGAGCACCCAGCACCCCGAGCACTGAGCACCCAGCGCCCCGAGCACTGAGCACCCAGCACCCCGAGCACTGAGCACTGAGCACCCTGAGCACTGAGCACCCAGCACCCCGAGTACTGAGCACTGAGCACCCTGAGTACTGAGCACCAAGCAACCCGATTACTGAGCACTGAGCACTCTGAGTACTGAGCACCCAGCATCCTGAGCACTGAGCACCCAGCACCCTGAGTACTGAGCACCGAGCACCCTGAGTACTGAGCACCCAGCACCCTGATCACTGAGCACGGAGCACCCCGAGGACTGAGCACCCAGCACCCTGAGCACAGAGCAGCCAGCACCTTGAGTACTGAGCACCAAGCACCCCGAGCACTGAGCACCCAGCACCCTGAGTACTGAGCACCCTGCACCCTGAGCACTGAGCACCCAGCACCCTGAGCACTGAGCACGCAGCACCCCGAGCACTGAGCACCCAGCATCCTGAGTACTGAGCACAGAGCACCCTGAGCACTGAGCACCCAGCACCCTGAGTACTGAGCACCCAGCACCCTGAGTACTGAGCAACCAGCACCCTGAGCACTGAGCACTGAGCACCCAGCACCCTGAGCACTGAGCACTGAGCACCCAGCACCACAGCCCTGAGCACCCAGCACCCCGAGCACTGAGCACCCAGCACTCTGAGCACTGAGCACCCAGCACACTGAGCACTGAGGACCCAGCACCCTGAGTACTGAGCACCCAGCACCCTGAGTACTGAGCACTCAGCACCCTGAGTACTGAGCACCGAGCACCCCGAGCACTGAGCACCCAGCACCCTGAGCACAGAGCACCCGGAGGACTGAGCACGCAGCACCATGAGCACTTTGCACCGATCACCCTGAGCACTAAGCACCCAGCACCCCGAGCACTGAGCACCCAGCACCCTGAGCACAGAGCACCCGGAGTACTGCGCACCCAGCACCCTGAGTACTGAGCACCCAGCACCCCGAGTACTGAGCACCCAGCACCCTGAGTACTGAGCACCCAGCACCCCGAGCACTGAGCACCCAGTATCCTGAGTACTGAGCACCCTGAGGACTGAGCACTGAGCACCGAGCATCCTGAGTACTGAGCACCCTGAGGACTGAGCACCCAGCACCCTGAGCACTGAGCACCCAGCACCCTGAGTACTGATCACCCAGCATTCTGAGTACTGAGCACCCAGCACCCTGAGCACTGAGAACCCAGCACCCTGAGTACTGAGCACCCAGCACCCTGAGTACTGAGCACCCAGCACCCTGAGTACTGAGCACCCAGCACCCTGAGTACTGAGCACCGAGCACCCCGAGCACTGAGCAACCAGCACCCTGAGTATTGAGCACTGAGCACCCTGAGAACTGAGCACCGAACTCCCTGAGTACTGAGCACCCAGCACCCTGAGGACTGAGCACCCAGCACCCTGAGCACTGAGCACCCCGCACCCTGAGTACTGAGCACCCAGCACCCTGAGTACTGAGCACCCAGCACCCTTAGCACTGAGCACCCAGCACCCCGAGCACTGAGCACCCAGCACCCCAAGCACTGAGTACCCAGGACCCCGAGCACTGATCGCCCAGCACCCTGAGCACTGAGCACCCTGCACCCTGAGCACTGAGCACCCAGCACCCTGAGCACTGAGTACCCAGAACCCTGAGCACTGAGCACCCAGCACGCTGAGTACTGAGCACTGAGCACCCTGAGTACTGAGCACCTAGCACCCTGAGTTCTGAGCACCCAGCACCCTGAGCACTGAGTAGCCAGCACACTCAGCACTGAGCACCCAGCACCCCGAGCACTGAGCACCCAGCACCCTGAGCACTGAGCACCCAGCACCCCGAGTACTGAGCACCCAGCAACCCGAGTACTGAGCACCGAGCACCCCGAGCACTGAGCACCCAGCACCCTGAGTACTGAGCACCCAGCACACTGAGTACTGAGCACCCCGAGAACTGAGCACACAGCACCCCGAGCACTGAGCACCCAGCACCCTGAGTACTGAGAACACATCACCCTGAGTACTGAGCACCCAGCAACCTGAGTACTGAGCCCCCAGCACCCTGAGTACTGAGCACCCAGCACCCCGAGCACTGAGCACCCAGCACCCCGAGAATGAGCACCCAGCACACTGAGTACTGAGAACCGAGCACCCTGAGTACTGAGCACCCAGCACCCTGAGTACTGAGCCCCCAGCACCCTGAGTACTGAGCACCCAGCACCCCGAGTACTGAGCACCCAGCACCCGGAGAATGAGCACCCAGCTCCCTGAGTACTGAGCACCCAGCACCCTGAGTACTGAGCACCGATCACCCTGAGTACTGAGCAACCAGCACCCCGAGCACTGAGCACCAGGTACCCCGAGCACTGAGCACCCAGCACCCTGAGTACTGAGCACCAAGCACCCTGAGTACTGAGCACTGAGCACTGAGCACCCTGAGCACTGAGCACCCAGCACCCTGAGCACTGAGCACCCAGCATCCTGAGCACTGAGTACTGAGAACCCAGCACCCTGAGTAATGAGCACTGAGCACCCTGAGCACTGAGCACCCAACACCCCGAGCACTGAGCACCCAGCACCCTGAGTACTGAGCACCCAGCACCCTGAGTACTGAGCACTCAGCACCCTGAGTACTGAGCACCCAGCACCCTGAGCACAGAGCACCCTGACGACTGAGCACCCAGCACCCTGAGTACTGAGCACCCAGCACCCTGAGTACTGAGCACCCAGCACCCTGAGTACTGAGCACCGATCACCCTGAGCACTGAGCACCCAGCATCCCGAGCACTGAGCACCCAGCACCCTGAATACTGAGCACCCTGAGTACTGAGCACCCAGCACCCCGAGCACTGAGCACCCAGCACCCTGAGTACTGAGCACTGAGCACCATGAGTACTGAGCACTGAGCACCCCGAGCACTGAGCACCCAGCACCCCGAGCACTGAGCACCCAGCAACCCGAGCACTGAGCACCCAGCACCGCGAGCACTGAGGACCCAGCACCCTGAGTACTGAGCACCCAGCACCCTGAGTACTCAGCACCCAGCACCCTGAGCACTGAGCAACCAGCACCCTGAGTACTGAGCACCCTGCACCCCAAGCACTGAGCACCCTGAGAACTGAGCACCCAGCACCCCAAGCACTGAGCACCCTGAGTACTGATCACCCAGCACCCTGATTAATGAGCACTCAGCACCCCGAGAACTGAGCACCCAGCACCCTGAGTATTGAGCACCGAGCACCCTGAGTACTGAGCACACAGCACCCTGAGTACTGAGCACCCAGCACCCTGAGCACTGAGCACCCAGCACCCCGAGCACTGAGCACCCAGCACCCCGAGCACTGAGCACCCAGCACACCGAGCACTCAGCACCCAGCACCCCGAGCACTGAGCACCCAGCACACCGAGCAATTAGCACCAAGCACCCCGAGCACCGAGCACCATGAGTACTAAGCACCGAGCACCCTGAGCAATGAGCACCCAGCACCCTGAGCACTGAGCACCCAGCACCCTGAGTGCTGAGCCCCCAGCACCCCCAGCACTGTGCACACAGCACCCCGAGAAAGAGCACCCAGCACCATGAGTACTGAGCACCGAGCACCCTGAGCACTGAGCACCCAGCACCCTGAGTACTGAGCACCAAGCACCCTGAGTACTGAGCACCCAGCACCCTGAGTACTGAGCACCAAGCACCCTGAGTTCTGAGCACCCATCACCCTGAGCACTGAGCACACTGAGTACTAAGCAAAGAGCACCCTGAGCACTTAGCACCCAGCAGCCCGAGCACTGAGCACCCAGCACCCCGAACACTGAGCTCTGAGCACCCTGAGCACTGAGGACCCAGCACCCCGAGCACTGAGCACCCAGCACCCTGAGTACTGAGCACCCAGCACCCTGATCACTGAGGTCCCAGCACCCCGAGCACTGAGCACCCAGCACGCTGAGTACTGAGCACTGAGCACCCAGCACCCTGAGTACTGAGCACCCAGCACCCTGAATACTGAGCACCCAGCACCCCGAGCACTGAGCACTGAGCACCCTGAGTACTGAGCACTGAGCACCCTTAGTACTGAGCAACGAGCACCCTGAGTACTGAGCACCCAGCACCCTGAGCACTGAGCAGCCAGCACCCTCAGCACTGAGCACCCAGCACCCCGAGCACTGAGCACCCAGCACCCTGAGCACTGAGCACCCAGCACCCCGAGTACTGAGCACCCAGCACCCCGAGTACTGAGCATCGAGCACCCCGAGCACTGAGCACCCAGCAACCTGAGTACTGAGCACCCAGCACCCTGAGTACTGCGCACCCCTAGAACTGAGCACACAGCACCCCGAGCACTGAGCACCCAGCACCCTGAGTACTGAGAACAGATCACCCTGAGTACTGAGCACCCAGCAACCTGAGTACTGCGCCCCCAGCATCCTGAGTACTGAGCACCCAGCACCCCGAGCACTGAGCACCCAGCACCCCGAGAATGAGCACCCAGCACCCTGAGTACTGAGAACCGATCACCCTGAGTACTGAGCACCCAGCACCTTGAGTACTGAGCCCCCAGCACCCTGAGTACAGAGCACCCAGCACCCCGAGCACTGAGCACCCAGCACCCCGAGAATGAGCACCCAGCACCCTGAGTACTGAGCACCCAGCACCCCGAGCACGGAGCACCCAGGACCCCGAGCACTGAGTACTGAGCACCCAGCACCCTGAGTTCTGAGCACCGAGCTCCCCGAGCACTGAGCACCCAGCCCCCTGAGCACTGAGCACCCAGCACCCTGAGCACTGAGCACCCAGCACCCTGAGTACTGAGCACCCAGTACGCTGAGTACTGAGCACCCAGCACCCTGAGCACTGAGCACCCAGCACCCTGAGTACTGAGCACTGAGCACCCAGCACCCCGAGCACTGAGCACCGAGCACCCTGTGTACTGAGCACTGAGCACCCTGAGTACTAAGCACCCAGCACCCTGAGTACTGATCACCCAGGACCCTGAGCACTGAGCACCGAGCACCCCCGAGTACTGAGCACCCAGCACCCTGAGCACTCAGCACCCATCACCCCGATCACTGAGCACCCAGCACCCTGAGCACTGAGCAACCAGCACCCTGAGCACGGAGCACCCAGCACCCAGAGCACTGAGCACCCAGCACCCTGAGCACTGAGCACAGAGCACCCTGAGTACTGAGCACCCAGCACCCTGAGTACTGAGCACCCAGACCCCGAGCACTGAGCACCCAGCACCCCTAGCACTGTGCACCCAGCACCCTGAGTACTGAGAACCCAGCACCCTGAGTACTTAGCACCGAGCACCCTGAGTACTGAGCACCCAGCACGCTGAGCACTGAGCACCCAGCACCCCGAGTACTGAGCACCCAGCACCCTGAGTACGGAGCACCAGCACCCCGAGCACTGAGCACCCAGCACCCTGAGCACTGAGCACCCAGCACCCTTAGTACTGAGCATCAAGCACGCTGAGCACTGAGCACCCAGCACCTGAGTACTGAGCACCGAGCACCCCGAGCACTGAGCACCAGGTACCCCGAGCACTGAGCACCCAGCACCCTGAGTACTGAGCACCGATCACCCTGAGCACTGAGCACCCAGCATCCCGAGCACTGAGCACCCAGCACCCTGAGTACTGAGCACCCTGAGTACTGAGCACCCAGCACCCCGAGCACTGAGAACCCAGCACCCTGAGTACTGAGCACCGAGCACCATGAGTACTGAGCACTGAGCACCCCGAGTACTGAGCACCCAGCACCCCGAGCCCTGAGCACCGAGCACCGGAGCACTGAGCACCCAGCACCCTTAGCACTGAGCACCCAGCAACCCGAGCACTGAGCACCCAGCACCGCGAGCACTGAGCACCCAGCACCCTGAGTACTGAGCACCCAGCACCCTGAGTACTCAGCACCCAGCACCCTGAGCACTGAGCAACCAGCACCCTGAGTACTGAGCACCCTGCACCCCAAGCACTGAGCACCCTGAGAACTGAGCACCCAGCACCCCAAGCACTGAGCACCCTGAGTACTGAGCACCCAGCACCCTGATTAATGAGCACCCAGCACCCAGAGAACTGAGCACCCAGCACCCTGAGTATTGAGCACCGAGCACCCTGAGTACTGAGCACCTAGCACCCTGAGTACTGAGCACCCAGTGTACTGAGCACCGAGCACCCAGCACCCTGAGTACTGAGCACCCAGCACCCTGAGTTCTGAGCACCGAGCTCCCCGAGCACTGAGCACCCAGCACCCTGAGCACTGAGCACCCAGCACCCTGAGCACTGAGCACCCAGCACCCTGAGTACTGAGCACCCAGCACGCTGAGTACTGAGCACCCAGCACCCTGAGCACTGAGCACCCAGCACCCTGAGTACTGAGCACTGTGCACCCAGCACCCCGAGCACTGAGCACCCAGCACCCTGTGTACTGAGCACTGAGCACCCTGAGTACTAAGCACCCAGTACCCTGAGTATTGAGCACCCAGGACCCTGAGCACTGAGCACCGAGCACCCCGAGCACTGAGCACCCAGCACCCTGAGCACTCAGCACCCATCACCCCCGATCACTGAGCACCCAGCACCCTGAGCACTGAGCACCCAGCACCCTGAGCACGGAGCACACAGCACCCAGAGCACTGAGCACCCAGCTCCCTGAGAACTGAGCACAGAGCACCCTGAGTACTGAGCACCCAGCACCCTGAGTACTGAGCACCCAGACCCCGAGCACTGAGCACCCAGCACCCCTAGCACTGTGCACCCAGCACCCTGAGTACTGAGAACCCAGCACCCTGAGTACTGAGCACCGAGCACCCTGAGTACTGAGCACCCAGCACGCTCAGCACTGAGCAACCAGCACCCCGAGTACTGAGCACCCAGCACCCTGAGTACGGAGCACCCAGCACCCCGAGCACTGAGCACCCAGCACCCTGAGCACTGAGCACCCAGCACCCTTAGTACTGAGCATCAAGCACGCTGAGCACTGAGCACCCAGCACCCTGAGTACTGAGCACCCAGCACCCTGAGCACTGAGCACCCAGCACCCTGAGCACTGAGCACTCAGCACCCTGAGTACTGAGCACCGAGCACCCCGAGCACTGAGCACCAGGTACCCGAGCACTGAGCACCCAGCACCCTGAGTACTGAGCACCAAGCACCCTGAGTACTGAGCATTGATCACTGAGCACCCTGAGCACTGAGCACCCAGCACCCTGAGCACTGAGCACCCAGCATCCTGAGCACTGAGTACTGAGCACCCAGTACCCTGAGTAATGAGCACTGAG